>NW_019385364.1:317013-348825 GCF_000671375.1 Centruroides sculpturatus
AGTAAAATATTCATTAAGAGATATGACACATGACCACTTTTATGCCTTCACCCTGTCGACCTTTAATTAAGAACCAAAATTTAATAGTATTAATGCCCCTTTATACGCGAGCTACAGTGCCACGTTTCGTTTCTTAAACTTTACTCATTCTGAGATATTGTTTAATATCTCGGAACAGAAAATAAAGAAATTAAACAAATTAGACACCAACACACACATAATTTTTTCCCTTTTATTGACTTTTTTGAGGGGTTCGGGAGGTCTCCAAACGTGTAGATTTGTAAAAAAAAAAACTTGGAGGGTCAAATTTGACACGATTCCAATACTTTTCCGTTTTATATACAAAACAAGTTGGTCAGAAAAAAGGAGTCGGAGGATTTTTTGACGACTCCGACTAAAACACAAACTCCACGACTCCGACTCCACAGCCCTGGTAATAACAAAAAAAGGTATACAGAATTTTTAATAGTATTAAAGACGACGCGCATCTGGGAGAAAGGCAGCACGAAGGTCGAACCGTACCATTAGGGGTGGAAGGTGGTGCCGAATTTCAATGTCTACAACAAAGAGGAAGAGTTAAGTAGCTATACGAAATTAGCGACAAAAGACCGGAGTACCGGGCAGAGTTTCCGTGGTAATAGAGAATTCCACAATAAGCTTAGAATGGAGCCTTTAGGGTAGGGTAAAACCAAAACAAAATAAATTTCGCCAATTTCTACGTCGCGTTCGTATCGTGGGATTAGAATCTTAAAGATTAATTTAATCCCCGCTTTAAAAGGAAAATTTCGTCCATTTTAATACTTGGATACTTTTAACAGCCTACATTTGGAGGAAACATTTTTATTAGTATTAAATCGGATAGAGAATTACAAAAATTCAAATACAACTTTCAAAAACCACTTTCACTTAGTAACATTTGTTTAACGCTCGTTACCCGCCGCGATTACTCGGTTAATCAGGATTATCGGGTTAAAAACAAATTTGGCGGGAAACGATCACGTTTCGCTTTCATCGACTTCCTTGGCCGGGACGGTCCGGACACATTCTTCTTTACCGGCGTCCGTAAAAAGAATTTCGGCGACGGAGATTTTACCGTCGTTTTTCTCCCCTTCGGTCTTCTCGCCGGAGTCTCTCTCTTCGCGCTTCATCAGGGTCATCCCTTCCTCTCTCAGCAATCGGAAGACGACGTAGGTGCAGTGCCAATTGTACAAGCCGACAACTAAGGCAAACGTAGAGATAAAGAATTGGGCGGTTCCCTGGCCCGCGATCAACAGCAGAAAATTCTCCATTCCCAACTTCCGGCAACAATCGAAGATGGCGGCTCCGGAAGCCGCGTCCAAGCCGAAGACCACCGCCAAGAACGTGCCAAATCCCAGCAGAAAGGCGGAGATGTACAAATACAGCCGCTTGGTCCACTCGAAGAAGTCGCTCACTTCCGACACACCGGGCATTTCGCACTCGCCGCAAAGACGCGAAAACAATTCTTCTTTCGCTCCGTCCTTCCATTTATATCCGCCACCGTCCAATCGCCGCCTCGTTCCCCAGTCGACGGACGCGTCGAATTCCAAAGAGGTAGGGCGACGAAACCGGAGGGACGAGTAATTTTCCCCGGGAAATGATTGCGAATTAAAAGCGGCCGGAAAAGATTTTTAATTAAAACCTAGAAGAGCGTTGGATGGAAAATAACCCCGTCGTGCATTTACGCGACTTACCTTTAGACTCCGATGCATCGGGAAATATAATGTCCGTATGCAAACGAGTGTAGAATTTAGTTTCTACACCCGTTTGCCATTCTGCGCGGTTCGATGCCACCGGCCAAATGCTTTTGTCGGATTTACTCTGCGGTACCGGAAGGGTCTTTCGGAGTGTCACGTGATTATCTGTTACACTCGACTCCGCTCGCCTTCACTTACGACTCGCCCGGCCAATCGTTAACTAAATCTAATCTTACTTAATCGTCAGTGTTTCCAGCAGATTTCTTTTTCATCGGTGCCTTTTGTTTGGCATTACTTTTGAAATCCTTGCGTGTCTATGAAAACGTCGTATAAATGAAATAATTTGATTGTAGACTATAGACATATATTAAAAAGTTGTTCGTATGAAAGTAAAATATAACAATTTTTTAAGTTACGTTTTAGTGGCCGAGCGGTCTTCGTCCCCGAACACTGGGAGTTCGGTCGTGGGTTCGCGCTTGGTTGGGATGAGCTGGCAGCGTGGAGTTTTCCGGGTTTTTTCCGTGTCGATGACGCCCGAATAGGGGCCAGTTTCCATAAAAATCCTTCCGGAAGGCATTCTTTCCCCGCGCGCGGCCATCCACGAGTCTCTCGGAGTTAAAAGTGTACAGCCATAAAACTCGGTACGAACTACTAAAAAAAAGTTATGTTTTAAGTATGTTTACCAAAGGTTTTAATTGAAAATTACAAAAGACTTTTATAATTTGTTTTTTCCGAGTTTGTACTAAACGTTTTAATATTTAAAATTTTGTTTTATATTAATATAGAAAAGCATTGAAAATTCGTTAGTTTAATTTTAACTAGTAAAATAATATTTCGATGAGCTGTATCTTTATTCATCTACAACAGTGTTTTTCCACCTATTTTATCTCGCGGCACACTTTAACCCAGTGGTTCTCGACCTTTCTGAGTTTCCGAACACCATTCGTATACTTTTTATTACAGGGAGCATTAGAATCGCTATATTCAAAAATTGATAAGCAATTCCGTGTTTATTATTCTTAAGAAACAATAAATCAATAAACTTTAATATATTGAATAAAATAAACGTGGAATTGTCTACGAATATGGCAATGGGAATAAATTTGAATAAAAACTTTAAAAAAACTTTCTTTCGACGTAGGTTTGCGGAACAGTGGTTAAGAACCACTGCTTTAACCTATAATGAAATTTCCGTGGCACAAATCACGCCATTTAAAGTTGTGTTTGTAAACATTCTATCGCCGTATTATTGTCGCTTAACCTAATTGTTTTTGTCTACTTATTTTGCGAATTAAATAAAACAATATCGTTGCTTCTTAGAATAGCAGCGGGTTATAACAATAGTTATTTAAATTAATAATTTTTATTTACGTTAGAAAGGCAATTAAGATTAAGTCTTAATCTGCATTTAAAAGTGGCGCGATACAGTAAGACTCCGCTTAACGCTACCTCGATATAACGCGGTCTGCTCGAAGCCTAAAAAATCTCAAAATTTACGCCGAGTCAAATTATCGCTGCATTTTATTGATTCGCGTATAACACGATTATTTACGAACACGAAGCATCGGCAAAAGGTGTATTTTGCCGATGCTTCGTGTTTGTCGTAGCGCCGTACTTTCCTTAAATCCGTGTTTGTTTTGTGCAATTTTGGAAAAAATATAACATCGTGGATGCCATAGGCCAGCGGTCCGCAACCTTTCCGACCTCACGGACCACTAAACTCACAATTTTGAATTCCACGGACCACTCTCGCGAATTTTTTTAAACGATATAAAATCTATAACGTAATTATAACAAATTAATGCGAGCCTAAAGTTCGTTGCTGCTTGTTTGAAATAAGTTTTATAAATTCTTAGCGCTTTTCCGCCAAGGACGACAATCGCACTCGCAATATTGTTTATTTTTCATTATTTATTGAAAACAGTCGCTTTGTATTTGGTTTTAGGTTTAAATGAAAAGAACCCCAATGAGTGAAAAATGCAACTAAGCGTTTTGCCTTTCTTTCGTAATACTTCGCGTAACCACCCAAATTTTCTCGCGGACCATCGGTTGCCCACCGCTGCCGTAGGCAATATCGACTTCGCTTGGAAAGAATTAACCGATAAATGCACCAACGAAGGGTGGAAGAAGTTATGGCCGAAGGTATTCGAGAATTCTCAACGAGAAGACACTATCGCTGTATCGTTATACTACGTTCGCACACAATGCACGACTCACTTCGATCTCGATTTACCTACAAACTGGATTGTGACTGTCGCTAGTGGAACGTCGCGCTGTTCGCGCAGGCAGTCCGCTCGAGAAGAACCTGACTATTACACGCGATCATAAAACTGACGTAACTACGCGGTAAGTCGCAAACACCAACAAACAAAATGGAAGTTTCGGTTAGAAATAAATACTTTTTCTTGCCGTACATCTAATAATAGACAGATGTCGTCGTCTCTCCACATGTCTTTTTTATTTCTCTGTCGATAGCCCGACACGTGTTTCACAGCCATCTCGTAATTTCTCGCGCGCGTGGGATTGTGGGATCTCTCTTATGAGTGGATCTAGTTTCGAGAACTCTCTCCAGTCGATGGCGATTGAACCTCGTTTCAGTCGAGATTGAAACGGTCGAGAGCGTTCGCACCGCGGAACAGGCTCCGACCTTAGTCACAATCTAGATCGAAATGCTCGGTGAGAACGGGGTATTATCGACGACCACCTTCAAGAACTGGCAGAAGAAGGAATTAATGTAGAACTGGAAAATAGAGATTCTAAAAACGAAAAACCCAAAAAAATTTCTTTACAGATTTCCTTAGTAAATGTTTGGTAACGATAACCGAAATCGTCGATCAAACTACCAGATTTTGAAAGGAGTGCAAAACAAAACCGGGCGTTTTGGATGACATCTTCCGCTACCAACATTTGCTTAAGGAAAGAACAAAGCGACAAATGAAACTTTGCGACTTTACTGCAAAAAAAAAAAAAAATAATAATAATAATAAATAATTTCAGAAAAGTCAGGATCTTCGTCACTAAAATTAACTGTTAAATTAATATAGAAAAAATTAAAATTAAAATTAAATGATAACAGAATGCTGTTAAAACACTTAGCTATTCTTGGCGGCACTCAATTATTGGTGTTCGCTACACTCGGGTTTTCTTTTAGACCAGTGTTTCTCAACGGGGGCGATATCGTTCCATGTGGGCGTTTTTCCATGTTGAGGGGGCGATTAGTAACAATTTATATTTTGGAGGGAGCGAAAAACAATTTTCTGGGCGATATAGTAAAACATTATATTAAGAATAATTAGATATTTTATTCGTAATAACCTACAATAATTAAGCAAACATTATACAAGTCACTAGTCTATTCGATGCAGTACGAATTTGGCGTTAGCCTCGGCCCTCGGCATTGGAATTTTGAAGCGAAGGGGGCGATACTACGTAACGGTTTTATTGAAGAGGGCGACGATTCATTAGAGGTTGAGAAACACTGTTTTAGACCCTTCGGAGGACTACGGCCTCGCAGCCTAAAACCTGCGCGCCAACATCAAACGTAGTGGGTACTGTAGCCTTATGTACGCCGTTCAGAGGGATCCTACCAGTACAGAAACTACTGTCTATCTCCTCTCCCTCCTTCTTTTCCTCCCCTTTCCCTTACCCTCTTTTTCTGCCGGCTAAACACTTCGTGCACGGCCGATGTCTTTCTTGTATGTGTGTATTGAACAACAGATGTAATATCTTCTTGTGGTAATATATTTACGTGTTTTCGTTTTTAAACGAAAAGCAGTGGGACAACCATTTTGTTTTACGTGTACAAACGTGCGCGATATCGATGTAACTCTCATTAATAGTTTTGTTTGCGGTCTCGAGGTTGCTCCTCTCTAAGCGGGTCTAGAATTACAAGTAAGCTGTCTAAGCTAATAGCTTGGAGCCTCGAATTTCGAGGGGTCTGAAAACTTTCTACAAAAAAGAAATTGGAAGTCAAATTTTGTAATACAAATTTTTTACAGACCAATAAAATTTATTTTACTATAAAAAGTAATTTGTGAAGTAATAAAAGTAATTTGAAGAACGGTCATTTGTGTGGTATTTAAATATATTAATAACCAGTATTGTTTATATTATATTTTTAGTGATTTTTTTTCCTTTTAATATAAAACTCATCTTGATTTTTATAGGTAGGTTTTCTTAACCTTTTAGTAGGTTTTTCTTCGTTAAAGAAAGCACTAAAACGAAATTTTTAGTGTTTCCCTCTTTAAATTGTGCCTTATTTTATAATACGTTGCAAATATCTTTTAACAACGAAACTTTTTTAAATTAAGGGTAACTGGCCCCTATTCAGGCGTTACAGACGTGGAAAAAACCCGGAGCCCGCGTCCTAAGCGAGGCGCGAACTCACAGCGTTCGGGAACGGAACCGCTTGGCCACCGGAAGGATCTGGAAATTAATTTAAATGATTTTTTCGTTAGTTATTGAAATACACTAGAAAAATGCACCTTTCGGTGTCCAATCACTGAAGGAGGTTATGAATTATTTATTCTTTATGCCATTTCCACTGTAGGATTTTTTACCAGAAATATCTTTCGGGAAATTTATTTAGTGCCGATGATCGAGAAGAACGGTCATTGTTGACAAATGGTTTCGTCTACGTTGTCGACGATCCACTGACGATGATACAACAGATCGGTGAATACTTCCGCGAAACTGTTATCCACCGTGCAGTTCTCGTAAAATCCTATCGACTCCAACCCGATGGCCGTGTACGAGTTGCCGTTTCTCGTTACCAAAGGTCCTCCCGAATCGCCCTGAAACGAAGAAGAAATCCAATTTTCAATTCTATTACTGTATTTGAAACGGAATTCCGTTTCTAACATTTTTACATTTTTACTTGCCGTCATTTACTCAAGAAAAATTTTTTGATGAAAATTTGTGATTAAGTGTATGTTCCAACGTAACAGCTCATGAAGGATAAATTGTATTTTTTATAGGCTAATCTGGCGGATTTGTCATAAATTTATGCATTCGAATTTCCTAAAAAACAGCTTCTACTGTACTATTTTAGATACGGTTTTATTGCGTTTTAGTAGGATATGCCATGAAATGCACATTAAGAAAGGATTTTTGGAAATTCAACTCTCCGAGGAAAAGGGGAAGAGAGTTTTAGTCAATATAAAGTGTAAATAATAAAGAAGAAAAGTAAATACAGCCGACCCCTATAACACTGTTGATAATTCCGTTTTATATGAATTCCATGTTGTACGAGTCATTTAGATTTTACAAATATGTAAGACGTTCACAGCCCGGCACATGTATTATAGGGTGGTCGACTGTCGTGGCACATATAGTATACATTTTAGCAATTAATAAATATTTCAATCATTTCCGCTCTTCGGGTAACCCAAAAACAATAAATCCAAATTACGAATTCGAACGAATATTTGAATTCGTTCCAAATTCGAAATTTAATGTTCCAAACAATTTTTTTTTAGATTTTAGAATTTAAAATTAATCATTTTATTCGAGTAAGTTTATCATCGAGTAAGTTAATTCTCCGTTATAATGAGAATTAACTTACTTGCCGGAGCATCTCCTAGTATTATATAACTTTTATAAACTTTTCTTAGCCGCAGTCAGTAAGAGGGCCTTTCTCGTAGCCATCGTGGACAAGGGCGTACCCGCCCCCAGCGGCGGAACGGTCTACATTCCCCGAATACTGGGAGTTCGGTCGTGGATTCGCGCCTGGCACGGACGGACTGGCCACGTGGAGTTTTTTCCACTTGGTCACCCAGTTTTCTCCACTTCTGCAACGCCTAAATAAGGGCCAGTTTCCCTTAAAAGACCTCTCTGAAGACATCCCTAGGCAGATCGACCATGTGTTGCGTTGCTATAACAAACGAGGGCGTACCCAGAGAGGGACGGGGGCAGCTGACCCCTCGAAGAAAAATTAAAGTGTAATAATCGACATACAGCACGGACCTTTCCCTCCCCACTTCATCGAAAGTAATACGAGTTGCCCCCTCTAGGTCAGATCCCGAGTACGCCGCTGAACGTGGATTGTCGGCAGGATGGTCGACACGGTTATAGAGTCAGCCTACCTCCTTGGGGACCAGATATGGAACCTGGGCGGGCAAAAAACGCCGAGAAATTTTTAGTGAACTATCTGTCCCGGATACGTCGGACGCCGTCTCTCTTTATCCGGCCACCTTATTGTTGACCCGGCCGAATTCTTATTACGCCTGGAAAAAGACCCACTTACGGTCCTCGGAGCGGAAAGCACCCAAAATAAAAAAGCCATTCGACCAGGCCGGCAGCGAGAGAGGCTGGGTGTCGAGAAACTAAGTCCGACGTATTCGGATCAATCATTCATAAAAGTATGGAAACCGACATCTCCAGAGCGACAGACTGGTCATTTTATCATCTGGAGATTACGCCCTTCGAATATTAATTGTTCATTTATGAATATCTGTCCGTTTTCATAAATAGGCGGTCGCGTAATATTCGATTCCATTTTGTCAGTCATTTATTTTGCACATTTTTCTTTTCTTACGCCTTAGTTTTCGATTTTTCTGCAAATCATTTTTAATACAAGATTTTAAATAAGGAGCCGTTTCGTTGGCTTTTTTCGTATACCGTATCGAGAAATCAGAATTTAAAGAAAGAATGTTAATGTCAATTCGCATTTTAAAGCTTAATCTATCAAATTCTCTAACATCTTATTTGCCGAGAAAAACTGTAATCCTTCACCAATGTTCTGGAAGCCTTCCCGAAGTGTAAAATACACGTTATTCGTTGCAAATCGAACATTCTCGAAACAAACGTTTTAAAACATTTGGAACAATCTTTAGATACAAATCCTGGAACGTATGGCCAATTTAAATTGCGTAAGCGAACGTATTGCAAAAACACAACTTTTAACTCGGCAAATGAGGTGTTGGAAAGTTTGCTATTTTCTCGCTAAGGATGATTTTCGCTTATTCTAACATTTTGATTGTCCGTCGTTACGTTAATAGTCGATTGAAATAACGAATACAGTAATTATGCTTAATAAAAATAACGATATTAGCGCTGATTGGAAAAAATTGGAAAATGAAAAATTATAAGCCAATAGTTTTCCAGTGGTAAGCGGAGATTAAACGATAAAAATATTCAAAGATTTTCTTACTTCGCACACTCCTTCGCTTCCGGAATTTTTAATACAGACGGTTCCGTCCCATAAGGTATAATTGAAAAAAGCGAACATGTCCGAGCAATCTCCGTGATCGAAAATATATCCTTCTTCGGTCACTTTCAGAATTCTGGTTACTTCCGCGGCTAAATAAATAATAAACATTTAATTTTTGTTTATCTCTTTAGTGCGCGTAAAGAAGTAATGCGCTTACTTTCGTTAGAGAATCTTCCCCATCCCATCTGCAATACGGGAGTATTCCCTCGATAGTAGTTTCGATCGTTAGCCAAGCAGATCCTATCGATGTTTCGGTCGAAGACTACGGGAGAAGTTAACTTCAGGAGAGCGATGTCCCCGTGGTAGGTCAGGTTACTGTAATCCGGATGCACCCGGGACGATCGAAATCGATATTCTTGGCCCTCTTCTCGATCCACCGTTCCTATTTTTGCCCACATCTCTTCCAACGGCCTACAAAATTTACAAAGATAGAGAGAGCTGTTTAACAGTTATCGTTCTATCCCAAAAGGTGTTCTCGCGGTTCGATTATCGTCGAACAACTAGAAGCAGAAAGTTAGTCAGTCGAACGTAAACTGAACGGGTCGGCCCGATTTCAATTAAGCGAAGAGAATTGGGTGGAGTTTAACTTTTGCTGTATAACCGCAATAGAAATTAAGAATAAAATCACATTCGTTCGAATGATATAATACGTAATCCGGAATTGTAAAAATTCGAAGAAAAGCGAAATCCGGTACGGACGATATTTGCCTACCGAAATTATCTTGGTTTAAGGAATTAGATAAGTTATTCAATAACGCTGCACTATTAGACGCATTACATCAAATTTGGTGTCTTTTTCTCTTAAATTTTAATATGTCTAAGACAAACTAACCGTACCTGTAAAAATTTTATTATACTTATATTTTTCAAGAAGATAACAGCATAAATTACAATAATTGTTATTAATTTATTTATGATGCGTGGCAGTTAATTGTCGCGTATTGCTCCTGTCCTCAAAAATAATCCACATTCTTTTTACGTTTATTCGATGCTTTTCTGGTATACTTTCTGGTTTACTATTCTCCTTAGAATTCACTGTTTCTAAAGCTCTAGTCGTCTCTAACTCGGGTTCTTCGAGAACCCAGTACAATTCACCCGTCAGTAAAATTCTCAATATCATTCGCACTAAGACACGTATACGTTGACCTAGCGATTATTCCTAACCAGTTAGAGTGCGGGCTGTTTTAATAATTGCCTATTTTACGAAATATAAGACGTAACTTTTATCTAACAAGTAAAGCGGACTCAAAAATCTTATATGTGAAATGGCAATCTCCCATAGACTATTTAATTTCCTAAGTTCTTAGCGGGCTACGAATTACCTCTACTTAGCCCAACTCGAATAAAAATGTTATTGCTTAATTAAACACATTATTATTATTATTTACTGTAGCTAAACAATTTCGCGTATGTTGGCGTAGAAACTTCTAATAGTAAATTTTAATAGTAAATTACTTCGCACTCTTCTTTTTCCCTAATAAATAACTAACAAATAAGTATTGTAATTTTATTTTTTTAAACCAGAATTTATATTAGTATTTTTCCGGGATGTTAGTTGCAATCGTTAAGAAGGCCTTTTTCATACCCATAGTTTCATACCCGGCCGGATAGTCAACGCGGTTAAGGAGTCAATCTACCGTTCCGGGGGGACTCGGGACGGAATCCGGGCGAGAGGAAAGAAAATGGAGAACGAAATGACTGTTTTTGTTGATAATACGAGGATGTATAAGATATGAAATAAAATGCGAAAGGAGGCGGTATTCGTAAAGCGAAACACGGGTTTTGGTACGTCGAGAAACGAAAAAGAAACCAGAGTGTATCGAAAAGTAATCCACGGTCATAATTTTTTGATGATGGGTAAATTGAGTCAATAGTGGTTTGGGATTTATTATCGGGTCGTTGCTAAATTCGGCAGTGCTGCAGCCGCTGCGGGAAGCCTGAAGCGAAATTATTGCTAATTACATTGTCGCGTTGCGCCGCGTGTAAAGCGAACGGTTTGAGTGTATAATTATTATGCCTTTTTGTCCTTTTTAACTATTTATAATTTATTTTGTATACTAGTACTTTCTATATATTAACAGGACTTATTATACTGGAAATATAATATTTCCAGTATATTAACAGGACTTATTATACTGGAAATATAATATTTCCAGTATAATAAGTCCTGTTAATATATAGAAAGTACTAGTATACAAAATAAATTATAAATGGTTTGAGTGTATAATTTACAGCGGCATGGGTTTATCGAGATGGCTGCGCTTATAGATGGACTCGTAAACTTTGATAATTCTTGATTATAATGTTATTTTCAATCTGTTAAATAATAAAAAAATAAATAATATCATAAAGTACTCAGCAAATCACTATACATATAACTAACACCTTATTCTTGCCGAGAAATATAATTTATTTGAAACAAACAAACGTTTTCAGCCTGATTCACAGGCCATCCTCAGGTTTAGAACACATTTGAATTAAAAGATTCCATCAATGGAATACAAAATTCAAAATTAAATAAGATAAAATTGAAATAAATTAAAGTATTAAATAACCAACAGAGTAACATAAAACAAAAATAAAAAATAAAAAAAATACTTCTATATACATTTTTTACATTTTTTTATTTTTTATTTTTGTTTTATGTTACTCTGTTGGTTATTTAATACTTTAATTTATTTCAATTTTATCTTATTTAATTTTGAATTTTGTATTCCATTGATGGAATCTTTTAATTCAAATGTGTTCTAAACCTGAGGATGGCCTGTGAATCAGGCTGAAAACGTTTGTTTGTTTCAAATAAATTATATTTCTCGGCAAGAATAAGGTGTTAGTTATATGTATAAAAAATAAATACATAAAAATTAAAAAATTTAAATTTAAATGATAACTACTCGTATTAAGTTTAATCGAGCATTAAAATAATTTTGCATTCTAGTAAAATATCATTATCTTTCGTCCAGGAACTTTGGCAAAAGAGTACGTTTAAATCATTTAACATTAAATATCTCGCGGAACAGTGAGATTATAGCCGACTGAACAGACGCCACGTTGTTTCGTCATAGCTGTTGTAAAATTACTACTCGCGTGCGTGCAGCTTCCCCATAAGCACCGCTGAATTTAGCAACGAGCGCTTTGATTCTTCGTACACGCATCCGCCTAGTGGCGATTTTCAGCAACATCGCGTTTGCGCCCTGCGAATCCTAAAATGGTTAAAGCCATGAGTCGCTGTCGAATTTCTTACTGCGGAGAGTTTGGCTCCGATCCACGTCCATCGATGTTCGCGTGCCATATGCGCGAATGCGTGCATCGACGTCGATACAGTTAGGAGATAGGTAAGGGCTGCGAAAGAAGAGAATCCTGTTGTAACGAACTTGAAAGATCAACGCAGTGGAAGACCAGTATCTGCGTATGGCCGGGCGGGTCACTCTCGTTGATGAATTGATTCGTGAGAATCGATGATGCGAGCGGACGGATTTCTGCAGATTTTCGGCATTTCGCAGGAAAAAATACATCGCTTTATCCGGAATATTCTGTAATATAGGAAGGTCTGCACTCGTTGAGTGCCCCGACAGTTTACTAATAAAATGAAAGACTAGAGAAAGAAAATTTGTCAACAGTTCTTGGCTCTTTGACACACAGAAAATAATGTTTTTCTCTATATAATTGTGTCAGGCGATATTCGTGTAAAAGTTGAACGGATCCTGGCCTCATCGGGATTCGTTCGACTTTTACAAAGACGAATTTGCGTAACTCGTCGCGCGTTGGCATAAGTGTGTCGTTGTAACTGGGAACTATGTGGAAAAGTGATTATATCCGTTCACACTTATATTTCTGAAATAGGTCTATTAATTAATATAAAGTTATGATCGAGGAGGCATAACTTTTTAATATACCCTCGTAGGTTTAAAAACAATAAGGAGTGTATTTGATAAGGATTCGACGGACGAAGAGTATTATGTAGGATTGAGAAGGAATTTAGGAGAGAGATTAAGTGAATATAAGAGAGATGTAGTTAGAGGTAACTCGAGCACGAGTGCGGTGCGAGAAATTTATGGTAAGAATGCGAAAGTATCATAGATTGAAACGAAGTTAATTTACAAAGAGAATGTGTAAGAATGTTACAACTGTGGGTATTTATTATATTACTCTTAGGTCTGGGAAGAAATGTTATAAATAGGAATAACGCTAGTGGGATGTCGGAAGTTTGGAAGTGAGAAATCGATAACTTAGAAGAAAGACAGCGATAATAAAAGTTAAGGATTAAAAGGAAAATATAAAGATGATGATAAGGGGAGAACGGTGGCAATTGAAAAAAATATGGCTCGGTTGAGAGTACTGTACGTTGGTTAAAATTGAAAGAACGGTGCGATTTAAAATGGAGAAGAATGATACCGTTGAAACATCGGAAATCGTTTAAAAGGACGAACGAAAACAAATTTAATGCATTTTTCTTAATAAGTTAAAACGAGAAAACAAGCGATTAGTCAACTTAAGATTGCAATAGTCTTTCGATGGTTGTTGTCCGGTACAACGATAGCTAAACTGCCAGAACGTTCCTACGTAGTTATTAAAGATCGGAGTACATAGTGCAAAATTTTACGTGGAGTTTATTTATTTGCATTTCTGCCAAGGCGGACAAATGTTAGCTTTCCACCAATCGCTGCCGCTCAACGAGACGAACATTGCGATTCGCAAGTTGTCGCCGTGGGATACGAACCGTTCCCACACGTAGTAGAAAATAGTGCCATTCTCGCCAAATCGATCCCCATCGACAGGAATTTCATTTCTTTTTTTTCATTTTTAGATTTTCAATGGCAAAGGCCAGGAAAATTATTTTAAATTATTCGGTTCCAAATGACTTAAAGTTAATTTATTTTAGAGCTATGACAAATAGAGAAAAATGAATAACCTGATCATGCAATGAGCCGCAGTCAACACGTAGGACGGAGAAATCAGGAACCCGCTACAATTCAGTTCATCGGTCAATCTGATGAATACCTATTATTAGTGTAATAAAAATATCATTTAAGAATTTTTAAAATATATTTGTGGCTTAAAAGAAAATCAAAGTTAAATACCATCCAAGGAAATTCTCCCGGATTGGCGAATCTTCCTCCGAATATTCTTTTCTCGTCTTGTACTTTTAAAAAACGTTCTCGTTATTTCTCGAATGCGTGGTTTGTATTGTACAGTACGTCTTCGTACAAAATTACTTACCTGCCGAGAGATCGACGCATATCTGAAAAGAAATATACATTATATATAATAAACATCTTAACGCCCGACGATTATAAATAGATACAGTTGTTTAATAGATACAACAACGATGGCCCGAATAATCGGGCTAGAATTCTAGCCGGATTATTCGGGCCGTCGTTGTTGTATCTATACATAGTTTATTTAGCTTTGGTGTCGCTTACGAATTTAAGCTAACGGAATGGCCGAGCGGTTAAGACGTCGGCCTATGGCTCCGACGACCCCCGATCGAATCCGGGCAACGTGTCCTTTGCCACCCGGTGGTCGTCACGGTAGGCTCGGCCGAACCCGCGATGGACGGGGCAAGAAAACGTCCTTTTAGTGTCCACGGGCCAGAAAGAATAACACAAAAAACGGTTATTTTAAAATTCAGTGTCAAAGAAACGCGTTTCTGTATATTAATTTCTAAAGTTATTCTTTTACTAGCGGATGAGCCCGGCGTTGCTCGGGCAAAAAATAACAACGAACATTAAGATTACAGTATTAGTTATGTTCCAGAACATTCCACAACATTCGAGAATGCTCCACAATGATCTGGGATGTTCCCGAACGTTCCAGAACATTCTGGAATGCTGTCGAATACTCTCGAATGTTCTAGAAATTTCTAGAGGGCGAAACTTCCAGCCCTTATATCTTCAACAGCACGCCCTTCGGGTAAAAACGGGAACCTTCTTCGTGGATGGGGGATAGAGGGCTACCACACCGTATAACTCCCTCGATCGTACCGGGACTCGTTTTGAGTTTTAGCGGCACGCACATTGTACGCTTACCTTTATTATATATATTGATATTAATTGATGATTATAAAAAGTACAAGCGACACGTTCGATCCTCGCAAATTATTCGTTACTCGTGACCAATAAATTGAAAGTTTTACCCGACCCCATTATTTATAACAAAACATTTTATAATAGTAAACATTATTAGAAAGTCGAGTTGGAATTACCAGAAGAGAGAAGAAAGTTAGGACGAATGCCGAAGACATGGCGCCAGGAAATACTAGAAGCAATCTCCGTCTACGGAACGCTTTTATCCGCTTTTGGTTCGGGCATTAAATCGTAACGAGCGCACTTACCTCCGGTTTTATAAACGATACGCAGCTGCGTCCGTCTTCTCGGCATTTCTATGGGGGTATTTAACGGAGTAATAAAAACGTTTTGTCGTAAATACGATATGAAATTAAGAAAAACATTTTTGCCAAAAGCTTTTTACGACTGGCATTAAAATATATTCACTCAATTTACAAAAGACAGTCGATCGAGAGAATTTTACTTCTTCAAGTTTTAGAATTATTAAATTTTACATTAAGTCAAAATCGGAAGTAGATCGATATTCGCTCCATGGAGATCTCGTCGTTTTAGAAAAATAATAAATGTAAGAATTTAAGCATTCGTCTATAGACGACTGCTTAAATTCTTTGTTCGCTAAATATAAAATGAACCGTTTTAAATGCTGCTACTGTATTCGCTACGGCGGTACATATACAGTACTAAAATTGACGGCCGGATGGCCGAGCGGTCGAGGTGGCAGCTACCGCTCTGGGGAATCCGGGATCGAATCCGGACGGGTCAAGAAATCTCCAGAAAATTTTCGGGGGTGGTCCGTTCGGATATGTCGGGCCCGTCCCTCACCACCCGGTCGCTCCATTGTGGGCCTGGCCGATGGCCGAATCCATAATGGGCCCGCTATAAAAGGCCCTCTTAGTGCCCGCAGGGCGGAAAGAGTTTAAAAAAAGAAAGGTCGTGGTCATGGACACCTCGATTGTTCAATTCGTTTCTTTTTTACGTACAAAATTAATACACATAGTAAAATTAAAACAAAATTATTGATATTTTTACACATACATAGAGTAAATTCATTTATTGTATATAAATTTTATAATTGTACATTGGAGTGTAAGGATGATCGGGAAGTCGAAAATGGCTCCCCCGAAATAACGGCACGCCGGATTACGCCGCCACCGTTGCATTATGTTTCCACCATCCCGGAAATCATAATTTGGCGCACAGGTGTATATTCGAGTCTAACATTTTTGGTTTTATGAATTTTTGTAGGATGCGTATTTTTTGAATTATTTCAGTAGATTAATTAAACTGGATCATCCTGTATGTGTGTAAAAATGGTATATGTAATTCATTAAGAGAACTCCGTCGACTACAATGGACTCCTAGATATAGCTTCGTAAAAACATAATTATAACGATATATACGAATATTATATGGTTTCGATAAGTCTACAGAAAAATAAATGAAATTTAATTGTTTTTAATTATTTGAAAACATTGCGAATTGGTAACCCGACAAAGCTGGCAACACTCAAGGTGAAGAGTGCGGTTGTCACGTTGTCGGTGTTTATTTGTGACATGTGTGTAATCTAAACACGTGTAATTTTTTACACAGAAATTGGGAAATGTAAGTAATGTTTTATCAGTTTTCTTGTCGAATAAGCAACTGTAGGAACATTAAATGAAAATTACGTATTTGGTAATAGAGTAACACTCAAATCAAAGTAACTGTTAGAAGTGATTGTCGACTTGGTTGAAGTTTACCTTGGTAGTTCCAATGGCCGCGCTTCGGTTAGCTTAGGTTAACTCAGAGTCGGTAGATTAACTGGTCTTTCGACTTCCTATCTTCGCTCATTGCTAGAATCAACTAGAGACAAATGTTACCACCAGGGGCACTGCAATCACTACAAGACCGCTACATCGAATCCCTGTGAGGTCGAATGTTTTCTTTTTATTGAAAGATATATAACCTTCGAGTTCGATTTCATAATTTTTATATGCATTTTATTATAAGAATGAAAAAGCTTTTATTTAAACCCAAAACCAGGTTTATGGATAAATAAATGACACTTAATAAAACATTAAACACCTTCTATCGCTGAGAAATGTTTATTTAATAAAACACTAACATTTTCAGCCTCATGGAATAAACTATCCTCAGGTGTAAATGAGTTCGAACGTATTTTATTAAATAAACATTTCTCAGCGATGGAAGGTGTTTAATGCTTTATTAAGTGTTTTAAAAACGCTGATTTTATATTTAGTTAAATAAATGACAAGGAACAAAACTGACACAATAGTATTATTATTATTAAATTGTGCTATTATGTGAATTTATTATACGTTAAAAATTTATTGTACATACAAACAAATTATATTATACATATTAATAATAATTATTATTTTTATTATTTGCGTTATTAAAATTTACTTTAAGTGAGAAATTTTTCTATGGTTTTTACTTTCAACTGATGAAATAAATGATTGATTAATCGTTCGCGTGAAAAAATGCAATCGACAAGTAACAAAAAAGTGCAAAAATCTGGAAGTCAAGTAGGACTTGTGACCAGCATTGTCACATCCTATCATCAATGTAACAGAGCACTGATTTAATATATTATCCATTATTGAAAAATAAACATCCATGTTTGGGTTTGTTAATTTTTCGCATACTTTGCTTTCTGCCCAGTACATCAATTGGCAAAGCTTATAGCTTGGATATAACAAACCTCCTCGAGATTTGATGAATGTAAATGTCTTCTCTGGTGCAGCATCCTCAGGTTTTGCTGTTAATATATTTTTGCATTCATCACAACCGAGTGATGGCAGTAGACGATAAATAATATAACCTCCTAAATAATGTAGGATAAACTTAAATGTTTCTGGTGTACAATAATCATGATCTAATAATTCACTATCACTAGGATCTCCATAGTATAAACTTGGATCACAAAGCAAATTTTCTAAATGTTCTTCCAATTGTTCTTGAACTTCTCTGAATGGTTTTTTATGACTATGAAGAAGATTTTTTAAAGTAATAAGCATAGATCCTGGATCAGTTTGAACTGATGCTCGTTTGGGAGGACGAACCAAACTGTAAACAGTCATCAGTCTGTACAGGTATAAGAACTGTACTGTTGTGGGATGAGAATTGCTTCCACTTCCTTGTCTTATCATTCCAAAGAAACGCTAATTGAAAAGAAAACATAAGTTAAGGTTTAATACAAGATTATATAATCATTACACTAAGTCAATTTTACCTCTAATGGGTCCTGATTAAAGTGAGCTGTCAGGATATAATATGAGTTTGGAAGCAATTGTCTGACGAGTGCTAAGATACTAGTCAGCGTCAAGCGTAGATTTTCTGCTGTCTGGTGGCTCAAAAATCCCTTTTGATCAGTGCTTCTAATCTGTAATCTGAATGCTTCCCATCTATTTAACCATTCTAGAGATTCTTCAATAACCTATTTTTAAAAAGTTGTTAATTAAAACATTTATAGTTTTTGCTAGTGAATCATTACTATTACCTTGAGATCATTTGAATCATGTCTGATTCCTTCCTGTGGCAATCTACGATTTAAAGCATCAAAAAGAGCATTGATGTGACGTATGAAACTTATTGTAACATCTGCATTCTTTAGGATAGCAACCTCACGCTGTTTATAAAACAGCATAGCATCAGCAAAAGTATTACTAAATATCTATAAATATATGAGATAAATAAAAGTATTCTTATCAAGTCAAGATTATATAAGTAAAAAAAAGTGTTACTTGAGCTGCCAGCAATACACTCATTCTCTGGAAGTTATTGGGATTAACATGTATTTCTGTCACTTTGGGACATGCCTTTAATCCCTTTGGTAATTTGGAATCTTCATCAACAACTGCTTTAAAATGCTGTAATTCTACCCTTCCTTCAGGAAACTAAAAGTAAAAATGCAGAATAATGCAATGGCTTATATTATAAATTAGGTGAAAACACTTTATTTTCTTAGTTTTACCTGAAAGTATGTATTTTTCAAAAGATTGTTTCGCATACATTTTAAAATATGTGGTACATCAATAATAGCCAGTACTTGTCTATCTGCAGCAGGGTTTGTAAATGAGCATTGTATATTATTTGTGTCTGCACAAATTCCTAGAGCTTTTAAAGCTGCTTTGTTTGTGCTGGCACCATCACAAACTATTGCATTGACTATTGCACCACACTGTTCTAAATGAATAATTGCTTGCAAAATAAGTTTTGCAACAGTAGAACCTGGGACAGAGCTTTTTGAACAGAATGTGCCAATACATTGTACCCAACTAGCAAAGTGAGGTCTGAACATAAACACTAGGCCATGATCACCTGCTGTAAATTCACTCTGTGGCAATTCAGAATTGTCACCATAATCAACAAGTCCAATCATTTCACCAGTAGCTTTTGAAAGTTCTATATGTTTTTGAAGTGTGATTTCATCAAAAATTAAAACTCCCTGGCGTTCTGTTTGTGGAATTGTCTCCAATTTTGTCTTTAAAATAACAAAAAGATCTTCATCAAATCCAAATTTGGCATTAATGCCTCTGATATATTGATGCAGTGTAGACTGACAGGGTAAAGGCAAGTAATCATTATTTCTCAAAAATTCATAGAGAGATGGTGACCTAATTTTTAAAAGTAAACAGTCAAGTAACCAATTAATGTCATATCTCATACCCTTTTTGCTTTTTATATGGCATGCTTTCAGCATGTGCTCTATTATAAGTTTCTGTCTTGGTGGTAAGGAATCAAGTTTATCAGCTGACAACTGTTTCATTTTAAGTTCAGTATTTTCTTGATGAAGCTTGAGATTTTCTGTTTGAAGGGTTTTCAGTTTCTTCCTATAGATCATCTTTTGCTTTCTGCACCGATATAAATCCTCTTTGACTTTTAACAATTCAGACTGCAAAGCAGAGATTTTATTGACATATAACAGCTCAGGATGCTGTGTAGTTGCTGCTTCAGATGTGGAGGGTTCTTCTACTTCCTTTTCTACAGTTGTTACTTGGGAGTGTGTATCATGCAAATCTAATGATTGATAAAAAAAAATATCAGACAATTAATCTTAAAGTATTTATAAGGAAAGATGGGCCACAGAGAGATAACCCTCAGTGAATCACAGTGGATCTCACAAACCCAGCTCAATCTTTACTTAATTTTTAAATATAAAATGTTCCTTAAATATAGATAAAATAGATAGATAGATAAAATTTAATTTTATATTAAAACACAGGGTCCGAGAGACGCACTGCAACTCAGGCAAGGGCAAAAAATTACATGACTCACTGAGGATTAAGATTACATAAAAACCATAAATAGTTACCTTTGGTATTGTCTTTTTGTGATCCCTTCCTAGATGGTTCTTCATTTCTTGTGAGACATCGCGTTGATCGTTTTTGAGGTACAGACCTACTAATGTACTTAGGACAATTAGGGAAGTTTGATGGATATGCATCCGACGTTAATGCCCAGCGATCTCGTGGAATTTCTACTTTCTCTCCATTTATAACATGAGAGAAGGTTTTTAAAATAAATCTACTCGCAAAATGTACGTCACAAACGTAACATTTATTTGTTAGCATCTTGTCGTCTCGTGGAATGCATCGCATCCACTCCTCAATCTTATCGCTAGGAGCACGGAAGAAATGTCTCTTCTCGTTCGATGACTTATATCCTGCCTTGCATCCTGGCACAAAGCACGTTGGCATTTTTATGGAGCTAAAAAAACAATTATTATAGGTCAAAATCACTGACTTCAGTATATACCTAGCAAGAACAACGATCTCCTGCTAACAGTGGCGCCGACTAGCGGCAAATATTGTCTCTAGCTAAGTTTTAAGTATTAGTCGAAAGACCAGTTAATCTACCGACTCTGGGTTAACTACATTTTTAGTAGGCATAAAAAAGGAATACCTAAAAAGAAAAAAAGGAAACGTATACTAAAAATGTAGTTAACATAACCTAAGCTAATCGAAGCGCAACCATTGGGATTACCAGGGTAAACTTCAACCGTTGACTTAATTCGGTCGATGTGTGTGTGAAATAAATGGAGGGGATCTTTCCACAATACGTGAACATCGAATAGTGTAAACATGATAAGAATTCAATAGTTATACTGTACTAAATCCTGGGTAGAAGTTACTTTGGCAAATATGGTTTATCGGATTATCTACGATACAGTTCTCGTGCACGGTGTTAATGAAAGGTCCTTATTAATTATTCAAATATTTAAAATTTTTAAATTAGCTTCCTTTTGGATTTTTTTGGATCCGCTAATAATGATATGTAGAACTGATAAGATGTGTAAAAGGGAGGAGAACCAAATATTAACAATTCTCTGGATGATATTGTCGATTGGATGAGGGAGCGTAATGCGGCGATTCCGAGTGCTCTCTTATTGGACTCGTCTGTATTACGAGGAGCTTTTGGAACAGTCTAGTAAATAATATCCTGATTGATGTTAATGAGTTTGTAAAGTGTTTTAGGAGATTTTTCTTTTTTAAACTCCTGGATTTCTTGGTGGCAATAGAGATGGGTCTGCAAATGTGCAACAATCTTTTAGTTTCCAGATCTGATGGTTCTGGAAACTTTCTGAAGTTTCCCTATAATTTTGTACGAGGAGTCGATAAGAAACTTTTTGCATCGCTGAGATTTTGTAACATTTCTAAAAATTTTTAGTCCTCTATAAGTCAGAAACAAAGGAAAATTTAAAATTTTTGTGTATTCTTTGATAGTACAATTAAGTAAGATAAATCTCTGTTTCTGTCAAAGACTCCTAAGCCTAAACCTTCTGCACAATTCAGAACAGGTTATTTTTCAAAGATATATTTTATTTACTATTTTTGTTCCAGGTGCCTACTAACCTAACTTTGGGCCTGCCATGTTGCCACATGCCAGACAACTTCTTCCTTTTTTTTCTACATCTTTCCCTGAAAATCTCCACTATCCTCACATATTGTTTGAAAAATGTCCACTAAATCTCCACCTAAACTAAAATGGTTCTAATTGGCATTAAACAGAATTTTTACATTTTCAGACCTTGAAATGTTGAGAAATGCAAAAAATTTGGAGTGTTTAGGATGTTAGTGTGAGTGTGGGGAGGCATGATTTTGTTCACCCTCTTTCAAGTTTAATAACTCTTGTGTATTTTGTCAAAAATTTTTTCAGAGAAGTTTGTGTATTGGGGGATTGATGTTATTTAATTTTGGTGGTTAAAAGTCAAGGGAGTGGGAAGATAGAAGGAGTTGTGTATCATATCTTGGGTAGAGTTGGATTTAATGACGACTTTACTTGTCATTAACATTTACAATTTTTTTTTTATAAAACTCATCTCTACCTTCAAAATTAAAATTTTGCCATTTTATAATAATTAAAAATATGAAAAGTTTTTAAAATAAAATATTAAAATAGATAGAACTACGTGCAGTTTTAAATGTTGCTGGATTTTTTTAAAGACCATAAAAATAAAATATATTATGATTTCTGCTTCTATAATTTTTACTTTTAATAGCATAAAATGAAGGTATTGTAATGTATAATAATGTGTTTATTTTTATCAAAATGATAAACATATTGATTTTTGTTATTTTTAGATGTTCAGATATTTTATATCATCAGATCAGCCAGATTCTAAACAGGGGAAGGATTTCAACAGTAACAGATTTGATGAAAAATCAATAAAGAAGAAAAATTTTAAAAAATTCAAATCTACAGAAAATGTTAATAAAAATAAATCAAGAATTGATATGTATCCAGGATCCAAACCAATTCCAAATCATTTAATAGAAAAGTATAAAAGAGGAAAATATATAGATATGGTAAATTTACTTAAATTTTTAAATTTATTATTAGTTTATTTTGTTTTATTATTAAGTCTAAAACATTTAAACACTAAAAGATATATAAGTTATACTTTTAATGTATGATTTTCATAACTTACAGTATATTCTGCAAAAGTTTGAAGAATATTGAAAGAAATAAAATCAAAGCACTGTTTAGTTTAATTTGTAATATGAATGTTAATATTATCTATACTATATAAGATATAAGTATTCTATATGCATACTGTAAGATGCAAACTAAGTAAGATATTATACTATATAAGATGCATACAAACCTAAAGTGATTAGTGCGGATGTAACTAAACATACACTATGCAGAAATTTGTTACTTGAAATCAGATTACTCACAACACAGTAAAGTTTGTGTAAGGTGAAAATTACTGTACTTATGTGTTCTAGTCAAAATGAAACAAAGAAGAAAAATAGGAAAGAACATAGTCTTCTTCCTTTAGTTGACTTTCAGATCTAGATCATTCTATGTTACAATATACTTTCTACAAATGTGTAGTAAATAATTTTATTGAAGAGTTATCTCACAATTGAAACCATCGTTGCCTTACGTGCATCCTAAAATGCATTTCAGCCCCTGGTGTTAAATGTCTCTCATCAGTTAGGTGATCATATATTTTATATAAGACAGTAAATATTTAACAATATTACAACTCACATAAACATCTATAAACCTCATAATATAATTAAAATAATAACCAATAAAATATTTAAATCACACGCTTAGCTGTCGACTGCTTTACAAATTACTCGGTTATCATTTTTAACACTATATTATACAATAGCAAATTATCTAACACATGCTTCGCAAATATTGCTGTAATAAAACATTGTGGCCCTATGTTCTTCTCATGCATCAATGGGCCATAATTATTTTTTCTAGATTATTCACTTTTAACATTTGAACATATTAAAAGTACCCCACTTAAAGCAATTGTACAGCTGATTAACCTAATAATTATAATATTTAGTTTTAATCATACTTTATCACCAGCTATCCATATAAAATTCTTTTACCTTTCCTAGCCGGAGAGGTATGCAAAACTAACACATTCATGTATTATCATGCATGTCATTAATGGGTATTGTTCCCTTAATTAATCCATGTACCAAGCCAATATCTATAAAGTCAGATTAGATCAATTAAATTAACACTAAATTCGATCTCATACAAAAATTATTATTAGTCACCTTTCACTTGTCTTTTCATTGTTTATTTTACATCATGCAAACTTCACTTATACCATGGCCCAGTGATTCTCAATCTTTTCAAAGTCGGGGAACACTAAACTTTGACATTTTTTTTCTGCAGAACACTTTCAATACATCAGCTTTAAAGCAGCTTTTGAAATCAAGTGTACTTGGTTTAGTAGATGACAACATTGGCATTTGCTGATTACATTCCAATAAAAACTTATTTTACATTGTATTGATTTTCTTTTGCAACAATTTTTAATTATATATTTGATTTTTTCATGGAACACTCGAAGTGGCTTCACAGAGCACACATATTCTGTGGACCATGGATTGAGAACCATGGCCTTAACCCATTAAACTGCACTAATTATTATTAGTATTATTTAATACCTAGATAGTTGTGCCACCTATTATTTATTCTTAGACCATTATTATCATTTATCATATTATTATTTTTGCTTTTTTTTATTATAGCTTTTTTAATTAAGAATTTTTATTAGCATTTTTAATTAAAGAAAATTATAATTTTTATAATTTTCTTTTGATTGTATTCTTTTTGTTCTTGATAATTTTTATAGTATTTTAATTAATTTTGCATCTGTATTTATTACAATGTTGATTGACTTTTGAAAAGATTCTATTATACTGTATAACTTTAATATTTTGTATTTGGGAATTTAATTGGCATTTAACTTCCCCTACGTAAATATTCAGATTTTTACAATTGCAACTGAATTTATAAACCACACCACTAAGTTCCCCTGTGTTATTATTTTCCTATCCTTTTTATTAATCCAAGATGTAATAGTATTAGTGTGTTTCAGAACTAATTGGATGTTATAATTTATCAATATCTTCTTCATTCTTTCAAAATGGCTTTTTATATATTGGAATTTTGAAATATTTGACATAATTTTTTCTCTGATTATTCCTTGGATTATTAGTTTGGGATTTTTAACCAATTTTTAATTCTTTTTAAGCTATGTATGGAAAAGACTACAGCTATTACGTAACAGAAAAGACCCCACCTAACCCTGACAGACTACCTGGCATTTATAGCATCCCTATCAGAGACAACAGATAGGATAGAGAAATGATGTACATTGGCTCTACTAAATGTTCAATGTGGGTCAGGATATGGGAACATAAATCTGATATACAGCATAGTAGGAGTACCACTCCACTTTCCACATATGCGACAGACCCTGATATTACAGCAGACTTTCCTGGAACTCAAATAATCCTTACTACTCCCACACCTGGAACACCTCAAGTGGTTAGAAGCAGTCAAGATTTTTAAGGCTTGCTGCAGATCCACGTGCATTAATTTTAGGGAGGAGATGTATCTTTCAATGGCATGGCAGGCTTTACTTGACAACGATATTTAATATTCGATACTATGAAAATCTGATTGTAAGATTAATTTAATTTTTCTAAATTTAAAACTCAATGAAATATTTCGTTGTTAAACTGTACATTTTTCCACTTTTTTACAATAAAAGTAGATATGAACAAGGAATTCAACTTTCTTTTTAATTGTCTACTTCCTAAAAGAGATGTCATCATTTCCCATGACAAACTTGTAGTAAAAAGACTCATTGTAAGATGACACAGTCCAAACTCCTCATTGGAGTAAATTTCTGAATATAAAGGTTTTGCATGTCTAGTTCCTAGTGAATTCGGCCATTCCAACCAGTTCTCCAAATCTTATGTTGTGTCATGTCTCCTCTGATTCACTGACTTGTGCCTTTAATAAAGAAGGAAAGTCTTCGATTATTTTAAGAGGTATTATATCAGTTTTATGTAAGCTCTCTCCTGTATTTAGAGGTGTATATAGTTAAGTGATATCTTGATAGATTATTCCTTCATGTATTTTAATTATTATTTATTGAACTTTTGTTGTTTCTGTTATTCTGTCTCTTCACTTAGTTGAATATGAATCCAAACACCTGTCGACTTACCCGTGACCCCATAATTTCCACTCGTAACTAATAACCCTCCTTTTAGTAAGAAACTACTATTGTGAGTTAGGATGCAATATTAAATAAATTTAATCCTAACTGGTGTCAGGTCCTGATATTAACGAGGATTTCACGATCCTCATGATAAATTAAATTAGCCATCCATAGACAAAGTGGGCAAGTTTTACCAACTTGCTATCGATAAGAGGTCAAACCAAAATCTTGACCTCCCGGTTCCTTACAATTATTTAAAGATGACACTGGGAATGCATTTGCATAAGTTCTCTTTATTTGAAATCTTCGTCTTACCATTTGATTTTATGTTTGAATTTTATATTCATGATTGATTTTGGAAGATCCAGATTATTTAGAATTAAGAAAAGCCTGAGGAAGAACCCAGAAGGGGTTACAAAGACATTTGTTATTCAAGAGTTAATTGTAATTTGTTCTGGTTATTGGTTGAAGTGAGTCTTATTTTATATTCATTCCAGTGTGGTATGCAGATGTGAATTATTTTATATGTCTTGGATTTATAATAATCCATTTATGCAATCTAGAATTTATGCATTTATGTAGTTGAAGTTCTGTTAAATTTAAAATCTGATTGGACAGTTTGGTATAACATGATCAGGAAAAAATCATTCAGACCATGTATTGAAATTCTGTAACATGCTTAAAAATTGACAAAAGAATGTTTTTCAACAATGAAGGTAAAATTATATTAAATGGCCATAATTTTTGTGCTATTTTGTTCATAAAAAAGAGCATAGTCCAGTGTGATATTTTATGCCTTTCTATTGTGTTGCTTAACATATTAATCCCTTTATATTTAATATTCTAAAAATCAAACTGTTTTTGGAAATTAATCAAAATTCTTGCAAATTTTTTGCTTAATATTGGATAAGCATAGCTCAGCAAGAATGCATATTCAAGATCTTTTAATTGCATTACTTAACGACAAACAGATAGTAAGCTAAGAAGCTAATTTGCATTCCAAAGTCTTATTCCAAGTTTTTATTCAGATATCATTACATTTAATGCCACATTTTTGCTCTTAGCAGAGATGGGCAGAGAACTAAAACCTTATATTTTGATAGAAGAAAAGATGCCCTTTCTAATGCAGCAAAAAAGAAAAAAATTTAAGATACCCACATTTGTCTCTTAATGTTAGTAAAAGTTGCCAACATTTTTTTGTATTTTTCAGTGAGCATATTTCTAAAACTATGACAGCTATAAGCTAGCTCACTCAGTGTTTTATGGGACATGGTAACTTTCAAAGCTACCTGTTCCACTTCAAAAAATGTGAAAATGGACACTGCATTACAGATACTGACAGCAAAGCAGATGTCAACCATTTCCTATTTCACTGCATCACTCATGAAATCATTCGTGAAAACTTCCAGATGAGGTGCCTACTGGCAGGTTTCAACTGGCCTTCTGAAAATGTTGACCTATTTTCTAATAAAGCTTTATACAATACATTGAAGGATTATATCAATAAAACTCATGTTCTGGCACCACAACTATTAGTTCATCACCTCAGGTAGATGTTTGGAAAATTGGAAGCACCGGTAATCAACTACAGGAAACAGATGAAAGTGAAGAATAGTATTCAGATTCATACTCTGACTTTCTGTGTTAAAACGTTCATGCAGTGCATGTTTCCAACACTGGATAATAGGTTTATAGCATGATTTATTTGTCATATAGTATAAAGTATTGTTTTTCATCTCACTGGTAAAAGTGAGAAATTCTAGCATATTTATCAAATTTACCAATTTTATTTTAGAATTATGTAAGATTGACAATAAAAGTGAGAAATTTAGTGAAATTTATCAAACTCACCATGATGATTGGTGGTTGATTATGCATAATCACCAATCATCTTGTTAATTACTTTTACTGTAATATATATATTTTATTTATTTACAGTTTTTTCATTTTTATTTTTATTATTAAATTTGTACATTGTTTTATGTATTTCCTTATTTAAATTAACTTGAAATCCACTACATTTAAACATTTTCAAATACTGGTGTTTCTTTATTGGATTTTAATGTTTAAATTTAAAGCTGATGAAGAGCTCTAAACTAGCTTGAAAATGCTAGTTTAGTAAGTGTTTTATGCTGTATATTCGAAAAGATTGAGTAATTAGTATTTTAAATACATTCAGTTGCCAATTTTTTATTAACTTTATTAAAACTACCAGATGATGCTAAAGCTGGGATTAGATATAAAACTGAAATGGATACAGAAATTTATTTGAAGTTTTATTTGAATTTTCAGTCTGGAATCAAAACAAAATCTAATCGAAAGATTCTTAAAAAAGAAGAAAATAAGAAAAAGTTCTGCATTGAACAGTCAGCTAAAACTGAACTGTTACTTCCAGAAGAAAGTGGGTAAGTGATATTATTATTTAAAAAAGTTTAATATAATCTCTAAAGCACATATGATTAAATTGGATTGTTTAAAGAAATGAAAATATCACGTAGTGAGTGACATTTTTTCTAAGTAAAATATGATTATTGTGATATTGGACCTCAAAGCTTCAAATATTTGGGTCACAGAATTTTTCTCAGTTGCTACCATGATCATTTGAACTTAAGATGGTTCACAGTAATCTATTAACCTTACTATAATGTGTTGTATTTTTTAGCAGCCATGTTTAGTTATGTCTAAATGTGATTCTCTTCAAGCTATTTCAACACAAATAAATTGCGATACTAAGCCACCTGAAAAATAACGACCAGGATTTTGTCAATTATTACAAGAATTTTGGTTGAGTTTTTTTATTTTATTATACAGTGTTACCTCATACTTCAAACAACTCTAACTTTGAATGCTTCTGGGTTTGAATGCCAAATTCGACAAAAATTTACTTTGATATTTGAATGATACTTCAAAGTTTGAACTGCATGTGGAATGAAAAATGAAATTGAAGTGTAAAATAAGTCTCTGAACAAAATATAATCTCAAATTAACAATAATGTGTTAAAATTTAAAACTATTATAATTAAATCAACTGTCTATGTTAAGGAATGACAAATGTTAAAAATACATAAAAACTATATGTGACAATGCCGAAGGCCCCCTCTATTCTTTGGCACCATGGGACCAAAGGGTCGACATCGTGTCAGTGAAGAGTGCAATGACAAAGTCATCAGAACTGACACCACCGTGTCTTCTGGGTAGACACAGAGACCGTTACATTCGCAGGTATACACGAGCAGTCGCATCTGTGGAAGCTTAGGGTTGGAATGTATATGGAGGGAGACACCCAGAAGAAGTGCACTTCAAAAGGCTATTCATTTAACAAATACCCATTTATTCAGAGAGGCTATTTACAGGATTTATGACTGAGGATCTAGCTTTTTCGCTAACTCGAGTAACCATCAAGGGAGAAGCTTATCATATGGAGAGAGAGAGAGAGAGAGAGAGCTTATAAAACTTTTGCATGACAACAAATACCCGGAGTTTGAGTAAGTCCTTGATGTAGGTTTGTCCTTAGGCTCGTCCAAAAAGGAATTTCGGAAATTTAAGTTCGGAAGTTCAGAATTTAATTGAGTTCAGGTGCTAGTTCAAGTTCAGTTAAGTTCAGGTGTTAATCCAAAAGTGGATCTAGGAAGCAGCGATGGTGGAGAGGCCTCAAACATACATAAAAGTTCACACTTGCTGATGGGAAAAGCTTCTGTCATCATTGTCCCCTCCTGTTTATAAGGGGGGTCTCCTAGGTTTTTCCCATTACTCTACCTGGAGTTTTAGTACATTGGGCCCAATGATCGAGTTTCACTCGTTACTTCTGAGTGATGCATATGAAGTGTCACTTTAAACAAGAAACTAAGTCCATAAAAAACATTTTAATTGCTGAGTTGATCAACAATTTTTCGAAATTAAAATTATCTTATTTCGAACAACAAACATGTTATAATAATTTATAATGATTTTATAATAAAGGTTTCCTGTAAATGCAGTTCTCACATATATATCAACCAAAACCAAATATTATCGGGCTAGAAACGGCTATAATACTAATAATTTAATAGAAAATTTGGCATTAGAGTTAGGCATTAGGTGCCATTTCTTCATAAATTTAATAATTATAATTTAATTAAATTTAAATAATAATTTTAGAATTACTGGAAGAAAATAATCGGCCCGAAGTGGGACTCAAACCAACAACTTCTGCTTATCATGAAGATGTGTTGCCAATTACGCTATCCTGACCTTCAGTCCAATCTCCTCTTCCAGCATATATAAGCTAACGATATAACCATCGATGGTTGTTACAATGCTGGCTGGGAATGCATTCAGCACCCACGATGTGCAAACAACTCCCAAGGCATTCAACCAGCCATCGTAAACCTTGGCAAGACATATATAAATAATCAAACATCCTTACTACACCTGATATGTTTTAAAGCTATACATCAACCAAAGCCAAATATTATCGGGCCAATATATTAGTATTATAGCCATTTCTAGTCCAATAATATTTGGCTTTGGTTGATGTATAGCTTTAAAACATATCGGTTGTAGTAAGGATGTTTGATTAAACATAAAAACTTTCTGTTCAACCTAATATAACCTTTACTTGTTAACCACTGTATCTGAGAAGTGTGCAGAAGCAACAGTCTAACTAGTAAGAAAAATGGTAAGATGAAAAAGGAACTTATTGGAAGCATGAAAGTGGTACATGTGGCAGATCTGGCAGCTGTGTTTAAGATACCAAAGTTGATGGTGTGCATTCAGTAAATGCAATTTTCATTTTATTATATATTATTTACATATTTTATTTATTGTTTTTATGCTTTAATTTATTATTAGAGAATTTAATTGTGTTATTTTTGTCTTAAATTATATGTATTCCTGTTTTAAGTATATTGAAATGGGTATTGTTTATAAACAAACAACAATATTACAACCTGATACATTATAAACTATAAGTCAACTAATGCTGTAAGTTATTGGGTATTAATTGGCTTGTAGTTTACAGGACATGGGCACTAGATACATTCCTAGCCAGCACTGTAATAACTGTCAATGGTTGTAATATAATGTTATATATACTGGAAGAGGAGTAGCATAATTGGCAATGCGTCTGCATGGTAAGCAGGTGATGCAGGTTCAAGTTCCACTCCAGGCTAATTCTTTTCTTCCAGTAGTCTAAATTATTTAATTAAAAATTATAATTATTAAATTTATTAAGAGATGGCACCTAACATCTTCCTCTAGTATCAAATTGTATCATAATTTAGAAGTATGTTAGCTGATATGTATCCTGATAACTTATGGCATTAGTCGGCTTGTAGGGTATTATTTAGGGTCTGAGAATGAATTAAGTCACATTCCATTATTTCTAATGGGAAAATTGCTTGGACTTCAAATGATTCAGAGTTTGAATGGTCTCGAATGAATTAAATTCAAAATATGAGACACCACTGTATTATTATTATTGTTGTTGTGTTTATTGGGTTATACTCGGTACACACCGGTGGCTGTGTACTATGCCGGACCAGAGTCAAGGCATAGCAACCAAAACAAAACTAAAATTAAATGGGTGTGTCAGTGTCAGTGTCTGTATTAAGGAATTTCCTAACAGTATGGCATGTATTCAATATAGTGGCCTTCTGTAGTGTGATGTACAGTAGATCCCCCTATAAGACGGTAGATACGTTCCGTTCTTTATGAATCAATTTTGTAGGAATCATAGTTTACGGACTACGGCTGTTTGAAAGGTTTTCTTTCATAAAATTAATCGATTTTAGACTAATTCGACTCAACATTTCCAAAATACGTATATTTTTTTGAAAATAATCC
>NW_019385364.1:355008-368907 GCF_000671375.1 Centruroides sculpturatus
TGCTCATTAAGAGGGATTCATATAGAAGGAAATTGCATGAATACATTATTAGTACAGAATCACTTATTGCACCGAATAATTTTTTAGAAGCTTTACAACAAAGGGTGAGAAGATTTACGCTAACCCCTTTGGCCTGTCTTCTGGATATGGAGAGGGCTGTTGTGCAGACCCCGAGAACCCCAAGAATTTTCGCGTTCGGAAAGACACATAAGCCAGGAACACAGCTGCGCCCTGTTGTGGAGAAGTGTAATGCTCCTACGTTCAAGTTGGAGAAACAACTGGTTAAGTTTATACGGAAAAATATGCAAGACTCGCCTTTTTCGGTAAAAAATGCGGTGGAGTTGCTAAGAAAGTTGGAGGATGTCATGCTTATGGATAAAGAATGGATGACGGTTTTAGATTACAAAGCTCTGTACCCGTCAATTAAATTACCTCCCTGCTTTTGCGCCCTGAGAGACTTTTTGTTAGCAAAAATTAGCAATTCTATGAAATACCACATGGAGATCTTGGAATTGGCGGATTTAGTATGCCACACATCTTTCTTTCAATTTGAAGATAAAACTTACTTACAGACACGGGGCGTACCGATGGGTAGCCCCATGTCAGCTATACTCTGCGAATTAGTGTTGCGTAATCTCGAAAATGATATACTCCCCTCATTCCAGGAAGACATATTGGCTTACGCAAGATATGTGGACGATATCTTTATTTTATGGAAAGATAATCACAGAGTTAATCAGTTTTTAGATCGGATCAACGACAACCCGTATGGGTTAACTCTGGAGCTGGAACAAGAAAATGGAAGCATTGTTAATTTTTTAGATTTAACTATATCTTGCAAAGATGGTGAAATCGGAACAGATATATACCGGAAACCTACTTATCTTCCTATCGTCATTCCTAGGAACTCCGCAGACCCTGAGCATATAAAAATGGCCGTTTTTCGTTCGTGGATAAAGAGGGCACACACGCATTGCACCAGCGTCTGCGACACTTACAAAGAATTAGAGTATATAAAAAACATGGCGATGCAGCAAGGATACCGTAGAGAAAGAATAGATGCCCTCATCGCGAATTGTCGGAAGCGACTCCCCTCTCAGGGAGGGAATCAACGCAAAGAGAGAATCGTACTCAATTACATACCGTTCCTTAAAGGAATGGTTAAGAAAGTTACCAGGGATAAGGATGTACGGATAGTTTACAAACGTAATCCCACCGTATACAGGCTCTTAAGGAACGATAAAGGCAATTACGAACGCAGCGCAATGGCAGGGGTGTACTCTATACCATTAAAAGACCGTAGATTTAACACCAATCTAGTGTACATAGGGGCAACCTTAAGAAACTTAAAGAAAAGGATTGCTGAACATAAGCAATCAGTCAATAAAAACATAGACTCTACGGTGCTTGCGGCCTTTGCCAAGCAGCAGAATATCGAAGTCTTTTGGGATCGGGCGTCGATCATTAAAGCCACAAAATCCAGGCAGGCTGTGAAACATCTGGAAAAACTAGAAATTCACAAGGCGCAAATGCACACAAGCTGTATTAATCATAGGGATGCTGACGGATTATCGTCGGCATGGAAATCCTTCTACGATGAGTGACGTAATTTATGTAAGCGGGAAGATTATATAAGATAATTTTTATTGGATGCATATAATTTATTTTATTTCTTTATTTAGTTTTAACTTTTATAATTCTTAAGATTATTTAAACTTGGTAAATGTTAACGTATTTACATATATTTATGTAACCGCTTTTTGAATTTCGTTTTACGTAATTTTCGAATTTCTTCGTTCGATTCACAAATGTTAACTGATGATGATCGCTTAAAGCGTTCGAAAGCGTTTTTAAATATTAAAAAAACGATTTGCTGGATGTTTAAAGGTGTTGATTTTTATTTATTGTGTGGTTCCAGTAAGGAAAGTATTTTATTTATGTAGGACAACTAATTCACATAGATCACTGGTAGCCTACTTCCATGGATATGCTTTGTTTTTGAAGGTAAATGCAAATGCAGGTGAAAAAGGAGGTATAACACATCATGTATACAGCAGATCCTGGAGGTATAATTAGGATCTGCTGGTGATAAATGTATGCTTTGTGAATAATAGCAAACAGGAAATCTCACAATGCGCAAAAGCAGGCTCTAGATGAATTGAAGGGTACATAGATACAAACTTGAATGCCATTAGGTTCTTTCGACATTGAGATGCTCCTCTAATGCAATAAATGTTTAGAATATCAAAATGTCCTTATCTTATAAAAAGCGTAAGTTCCTGGACTTCAAATACTACTTGTACTTACATGTTAAGTACACTAAGGGAATTCAGGCAGTAAATTGTTGTTGGAAGATCAGCAACAAACCCTGGAGACTGGGGACCTCCCAGATCTTTTATCACTTTGCTCTTTTATAGGATTTCTTCTCCTGAATCAGGATATACCCAAATTTGGTAAAATGGATGAAGAATGTGATGATTGTTCAATCCCAAATTTTGCTTGTTGACTTCCTTGGGTGAGTAGTTGCTCCAGGAAATTATCATTTTGAAAGAAAGTATTGTCAAAAGATAAAATTTCATGAACTTCCTTGTTGATTTCTACAATTTTTAGCTTTTTTTAACTTTTTAATTTAATTCAAATATAAATTTTTGGAAACAATAGTCTGGGATCTCATAATTATCAGATACTACCATAAACTAAGAAAGGTTCATAAAGATGTAGCAGTTGCCAACCACATCAGGATTGCCTAGAGAAGAAACCCCAGTGTGTACAGCTTCATTAAATGGCCCATGCATGAGGAGGATATTCTCTGAGGAATAATTGTGCAGGCCTGGCTTTGAGAAATTCCAGAATTTTCTGTCACTCACATATGAGGAGGAAAATGTCTCAGTCAGTCATGGCATATGATGACTATATACTGGCTGTTGTTGGATATTTATTGGCAACAAATTGTATTAAAACTCTCATGAAAAAGCATGTGCATAGTAGTGTATGGTGAATGGCTGAAAAAAAAGGCTCTCTCAAATAAAAATAAATTTCATGCCAATAATTATATATAAAATAAACAATGCTGTCTTTCCATTTTAAAATTCTTTAAATAACACTTTAACGATAGTGGAATTACACTCTAGCAAAATTTTTGTTATTGCTAAAGTTATTGTTATTTCTTTATATACCTGAAGATGTCTGTTATAAACAGATGAAAACATTAGTAAAAATGTGTTAATTTCAGATATGTTGGTATAGGTGTTTTTTATGTGTTTAAATTAAAATCAAGTGTTGTAAAGTTATTGATACTGTTTGAAGACTGGTCTTCCAAACATTTGCTCCAGAAGTAGAAAAATGCTGCTCAAACAAAAACATTCCTTTCAATGTTCTACTTGTACTACATAATGCCCCTAGTCATCCACAACTTTTTGAGAATTTTTACAACAATATAAAGGTGGTTAATATGCCTCCTAATACATCCTCTTGGATATTAAATTGTTGGATTGATCTGAGCCTAGTGTTAGTGGGTCAAGTCAGTATAGTCTATCCTACAGTCAATGAATCAAGGTGTAATTAGCAAATTTTAAAGCATTCTATCTATGCAGAACCAGGCTGTGAAAGAGACAGAAAAGGAGAATGGAGTAACACTTAGGGAGTTCTGGAAGAACTATAACAGGTACAAAGCAATAAAAACATTGATGTTGTACTGGTGTAAAGTAACAAATAAAAATTAAATTTATTTGCTTTGTGGCAGACAAGACACTCAATTGTTAAAAGTGAATAATAATTAACTTTATAGCTGAAAATTTTGATTTTGACTGCAAAAAATGAAGATTTTTCTAATATATAATGCATCTATTGCTAATTTAAAAGAACACACTGTTTCTGAGCAATTATTCAAACTCAATTATTCAAAATTTGAGTAGTGTACAGTAAGTGTTATGTTTATAAGTATTTTATTATTTGTCAGTGATGTATCTGCAAATGTGAAAGCAAAACACTTCAAGGTTTAAATCCAAAGCTTATTCATACAACTTACTTGGCTTGTGGTTTTAATGTGATTACTGGAAATATCTGGTCTCGGTTCTCCAATGGTAATACATTCATCTCAAATATGAAGAAAGTGTGCAAGAGAGTTACATTATTAAAGAAATTAAATCCAAATTTAGCTTTATTTTCAGAGCTAGTTATGCATTCTTGTACCTGGCTTTAAAGGCTTAACTTATTGGTTCAGTGACAAGAACAGTTGCCAGAACTGTAGCTTATTGTTTGGATAATTTCAAAACACTAGTCTTGTGTCTAGATCATGTCAAATATGGCCATTGTATTACTATTTATATTTTGCATGAACTTTGGAACCCAAACATAGAATGAAATATTGTTTATTTCAGCTTATTTTTCACTTCTTATTAAGGCAATAACTAAATTAGAAAATGAGAATCTATAGCTAACAGAAGCAATGGGAATAATTAGAGATGTTGAGGAGAAGTCTTTGGCAGTTTCTCAAAGAAGTAGGAATGCTTATCCAGAATTTAAAGTCAGTTACAGAAAGCAATTCTGGTTTAAAAGAGCATAATGACATTAATGCTATTTTGAGTGGAAACAATCAAATGCATTCAATGTTATTAAATAGAGAAATGCAAGCATTAAAATGTGCTGTTACTACAAGTGTTTAGTCAGTATAAGACTACAGGGTATCCCAAAAGTTTCCATACATATAAAGGTGAAATGTAACTTTATTCACAAAACATTAAAATGGCAGCATTAAGATTTGTGTCAGTGGATTGACGGAATAAGGCAATGGAACACATGGGTGATATGCCAATGGGGTAACTTCTAGCAGGACTTTCTATGTGAAACTGGATTCTGTTTAGGTGTTAGACACATGAAGAAAACCCAGAACACTGTATGGTGGCCAGCCCATTGATCAGGCATGAACCAATGACCAACTACCAGTGTTCAATGGTTTTATTTATTCAGCCACTGTTTAGCTTGATTTGTGTTACTGTATGGAGACTTTTGGGACACCCTGTATTTGTGCAACAACGGAAAGATTTCCAACCAAAAGCTTGTCTCTGAATGTTGTAATTTATTCTAATATATAAAAAATCTGTGGCAAAACTATTGCTTGATTTAAAATGCTTAAAAAATTTCAATAAATCATTAAATGCATATTTTTTGGAATATTTTGGCTTTTTAAAACAAATATTAATTGCATATTTTAGCTCAATTTTATGGCATAATTTCCTAATAATNAGTTATTTTTACCGTTGTTTACGGATACTGCCACAATTTTTATAGGAATCATAACTATAGGAAACGGTTTTATAGGGGGATCTACTGTATGTATTTCCACTCAATTGTAATGTTCCCAGGCTTTTGTGTAGCGTGTGTGGTATCACACCTGTACAGGAGATAACGACAGGTACAATAAGCACCCTATCCATCCTCCACAGATGCCTTATTTCCTGGGCGAGTTCTGTGTACTTGCTGATTTTTTTAGTGCATGTGTTTTGTATATTGTGTGTGTTTGGAATTGATATGTCTATAATGTTTGTGATTTTATAGTGTTTGTCAATGAGTGTGATGTCTGGTCTGTTCTGGTAAATTGTTTTATCTGGGATTGTGGCTCTGTCATAATACATTTTGTGCATGTTGTTTTCCAATACTGTCTGTGGAATGCATTTGTAGTAAGGTTTGTGGATGTCTAATAATTTGTGTTTGTTTGCAGTCTCTTGATTTATTACATTTGCTACTTGATTATGTTTATGTAAATAATTTGTCTGTGTCAAGAGCTTGCAACCAGAAGTGATGTGTTGTATAGTTTCTGGTATGATGTGACATTTTCTGCATGTCATTTGAGATAGTTCCCGGCAGTCATATATAACAGAGGGAAAGTATAGCAATCGGTCAAAAAATGATCCCCAAGATTTTTACATTTTTGGACTAAGGACACCTTGAAACATCAAAAAATGCAAAAAAATTCAGGGGTAATTTCTGTATGTGTGGATGTGATGCAATTTTGTTAACTGTATTTGAAGTTTAATAACTCCTGTGGTTTTTGTCAAGAATTTCTGAAATTTTGCAGGAATGTTTGTTTATTAGGTGGATTGATGCTATTAAATTTTGGTGATTAAAAGTTGAGGGAGTGGGAAGATAATGGGGTTTGTATTTCCAATAGGTTGTATTTAATGATGATTTTAGTCATTATTAGCATTTACAATTTTTTATAAAACCCATTTTTACCTTCAAAATTAAGCTTTTTGCCATAATAGTTAAAAAAATAAAGTTTTTTAACTATTATAACAGACAACAAATGATAACAGATGGCACTACCAAAATTTTAAATTTTTCTGGGAAAGTTGAGCAACTTGTTGCTTGATTATTATTATAGTTTGTTTGAATTAAATATAATTATATTTTATAGGTTCTTGCAGTCAGATGACGAAGAAACATGTAATATTTCCCAAAGCAAGATTGCTTCTGCTGTTGATATAACAAGTGCTACAAAGGTAAGTTTTTATAAATATTTTTTAGAAATAAAAGATTTCAAACTTTTCTTCTTGTAAAATAGTTTATTAAATTAATTTTGAATTCCTAATTTTGAAGTTGACTATACTTTATTATTAGAAATGGCTTTTTGTTCACACGATAGTGTTTTCCATTTTATTTTGATTTTTATGAAAAATACAAGAATGATTGATAAATGTATAACATTTTTTTTGATGATCTGTGTGTTTATTACTTTAAGTTTTCAAATAATTATTTAAGTCTGCAAAATAATTTGCTCAATAACAATTGTCTCTTAACTTAGAAATTAATTAATTTTGTTATCGGGCTGAGAATAAAGTGTTCATTCCAATCTATTACATAGTGACTACTTTCCTGTTCTGCTCAGGAAAACTATGTCAGATAGACCTATTGTTTGCAACCTTTGATGGCAGATACAAATAGCAAACTGGGGTCTTCTATGTACCACTGTGGCCTCTGTAATTGAAAGTATGATTTAAGATGTGGATTTTAATATAGTAATAGAACAGTGACACAAAAAATCACTGATGCAGCTGAACAATCCTTCAGAAAGTCTCCTACCAGTTTATGATGATATCCAAAACTGTGGTGGCACCATGAATGTGCCATATCACATAAAACACAATGAAAGACATTGGGCAATTTTATATAATATCTCACTCTGAGCAATTTAACAGTATATAAAAGAGCAAAGGTTAACTTTAGACAAACTCAGAAGGAATTCTGGAGAAAGTCTGTGTCTGGAATATCTGCTTCAATTCCAAGACAGTATGGAACTACATTTGCAAAATCACTGAAAAATATAAACCTCATGCTCACTCTGCTGAAGAATAATGGCAACATAACTTCAGATCCACAAGGAATTGCCACACTTCTGGCATCAATATTTTCATACATAGTCAGTTCTGTTTATTATATAAACAAGAACTTCTGTGTGTACCAACAAGATCAACTATGGCATGCTTCATCTTTCTACAATCTTATTCTCATGTTTTTAATACTGTATTATACAATAGAATATGAATGTTTTTTGATATTAATTATGTTTAGTTTTAAAAAGTTTGAACTGAGAGATTTGAAGTTGAGACTTTATTTCAAAAATTGTTTTATCTCTATCAAATATTGGATTCTTAACTCATTTAGTGTCATTGTTTTTATGTAACTAATATTATTTAACTTTAATGGAAGTAATAATGAGAATTTGAGTAGAAGTCTTCCAGGTTTGAATAGAGTAGAAGTCTTCCAGGTTTGAATAGGTTTGAAAGATTAATATTACAGGAATTATAAAGTTTATCATCAGACAAAAAAAATGTGATTTAAAAATATTTATGAAATTTGACTAATTTAACTTTTATTATAAAATTTTTATACTGTCTTTATAAAACTTAATTTATCATTGATTTTTGTTTACAGCATTTTGATTTAAACTTATTTTTTGGTTCATATAAAATGGATTATTCTTTGGAAGGCAGGTAAGAAGTGTTTTCATTTTATTAATTTTAAGTCAGTAATAAATTGTTATAATTATAAAACAAAAGTAAATTCATTTAATAAGTACTAAAATAAATGCATAACAATATATTGTCATAGATAGAATAAATGATGATCCTCTTAGAAATGAAAAACAAATTTTTTGATGAGGAAAACTAATTAAATAAATGGATTGACATGCAGGAAAAAAAGCAAAATATTACATTTCAGAAAAATAAAATAATGAACAGAGATTGTTTTTTTAAAATTTCTTGTATAGTTTCATGAGTATTCCTTTCATTCCAACAGTTTTTAAGTTAGCATGTCCTTCTCTCACTGGAAGAAGGTTCCAGCTGACCAAATTTACTTTGTGCCAGTATGTGAAAATTAGTGATAAAAGTTATAGTGATAAAAGTTTCAGATATATTTTTCTACATTATTTACATTTATGACAGTTTTTAAATATTGTAATTAAAACCATTTACACCCCTTACTCCAGCACATAAAATTTAATGAATACACAAATATTTTCAGTTACTTCAAGAGGCCTTCATCAGGCAAGAGAGCCATTTTCTACATTGAACAAGATGCAAAACATTTTAAAATGGAACATTCCATACATGCAATGATGCAGTTACAAATGATTCGATGTGTGATCAGACTCTGTTTCAAGAAATTTTAAATATTAACTTATTCAAATACAAAAATTGATATATAGAGCAAGGAGTTATAAAATAAAATATAAATAATAAATTAAAAACTAAAATGTTAACAATATTAAAATAAGTACCCATCTATTATCGCAGGTTAGAAAGTCTTTGTTATGTGATCAGATGAGGCTTCCAAACATTTTAAATTACAACCGATTACACTAAAGTGACATATAAATGGATTAATATATTATAAAATGAATATATTAAATCAAAATGCAAGTAAATATCACTATCATATAAGAACCTGATCAACTATGGATTAGGCCTAATTGTCAGTATAATTGGAATATAATATATATTGCCATGCCTGTGGTAGAGAAATGCTATCATTATTAATACATACACCTTTGAGGATGGCTCTATAAATTTACATAGCTTCAACAACTCAGTTAATGTCAGTTGAAAATTTTATGTGATATTTTAACATCATACAAACTAGGGAATACTCAGGACTCAGAGGTATTTTGGGCAAGTGCAGTAACATAGTTATCTTTGGAAACATGATGTTTTTTGTGTTCTCAAGTGATCTATAAGAGGATCCAATGTAGACAAGGTGTCTGTTGAATCTTATGTTATGCAAAGGAATTGTGTATATCAGTGTTTTTCAACCTGTGGGTTGCGACCCCCAGAGGGGTCGCAAAGCCTTACACGGGGGTCGCGGGTAAAAGAAAAAGACAAGTGTTTGTACGTCCTACACTACAATGAAAAAAACTACAGTTTCAGTGAGAAGGCTATACCTGTTTATTTTACAGTATACAGGTAACCCCCGTACAACACGGCACTTCTATAGCACGGATTCACTCTGACGCAGTTCGAGAATTGGGTAAAACCCTTGTACAACATGAAATGTAATAAATTTTTACATACTTAAGTAATAATGGTTCATGAAAATAATAATTTTTGTGAACCATTTAAGTATGTAAATTTTCTTTTCTCGCCTTCTGTCAATACACATGGTCCTTCTTGAAACTTGTTTCAATGTTGCCAGATCTCAACGCTTTTGCTTCTGATGTTGCCAGATGTTTTTCCCTTATTCCATAAGTGCTTAGCACCATATAAGGAAATTTATAAAGATCTTTTAACTAGAAGCAAGCAATCTAAAATGACATACTTTTTGCAAAAGGTAAAGCATGGGTCTGAAGATAATGCAGAAAAATGCTCAGAGGATAAGGATAACTTGCCAAAAAGAAAACGCTCTCGGTTAATTAATAGTGCTTTTAGTGATGATGAAGAAAACATTGTTTAATTTATATTAATATGTATCACTTAAGAAAATTTTAATAAAGATATTTGTCTTAATTATGAAAATATAATAGCATGTTTTTTAATTTTTGGAACCTAACCATCCTTTTCGTAGTAGTTCTTTGTTTCGTATAACTCAGATCTGCATAACACGACAATTTTTTGGAACGTAACGACTGTGTTATATGGGGGTTACCTGTAATTGGGTTTTCGATTGATATTTAGGTCTCAACAGAAAGAAAATTAAATATGTAGTTTTTAAAATCACTGATATAGTTTTAATATGGCCCTGGGGGTTGCCAGAAGTTTTTAACTTGCAAAGCGGTCGCGTATTCAAGAAGGTTGAAAAACACTGGTGTATATAACTGAATCTCTAAAGTTATTCACCACATCTTTTCCATTAGTTAGTAATTGTAATACATTGGGGCTATGATTATAAACCATATCAAGATTTAAATCCTGGCTATTTTTGTGTACACTCAGAGGTTTGGATCATAAGTAAGGATGATGTGTTTTTTTTGTGTGTGTCTGCTTGCTCCTCTGTAGTTATTTTTTTTTTCAATGGAGCATGCAAGTTTGTTGATTAGTGAAGTGTTATGTCCATGGGTAAATGCTGTGTTTAATACATTTCAATTCTTTTGTAGTGTTTGACCTAAGTAAACAGTGAGTTTAGGGCCTTTTGATGAGAGCCCTAAAAGCAGCAGTTTTATAGCATAATGGACCCTCTAAGATGAAGTGAATAAAAAAAAAGGGGATGAGAACATTTGTGATAAATGTGTTATTACATTTTTTTTGGAAAGCTCTATCTCTAGGCCTAAGTAGTGGATATTAGAATTGTTTTATTGATCCGAGCCTAGTGTTAAATCATAACCGTTGTTGTTAATTGTAAGTAAAAAATGATGGGTGTTAGGTTTGGTTTTCCATATTATTAAGATATCATCAATGTAGTAAAGTAGAATTTAGGTAAAAATCTTGGAACTATCTGATGTTCAAGAAGTAGGACAACTAAATAAAAATCAACACCTTTAAACATCCAGCAAATCGTTTTTTTAATATTTAAAAACGCTTTCGAACGCTTTAAGCGATCATCATCAGTTAACATTTGTGAATCGANGTAATGCGCGTGGTTGGAATATAGAACAAATTAATAAAATTGAATAAATAAATATTTTTAAAGAAACCTGCTGTAATAATTTGAACTTCCCAAAAAATATAAATATTGATTGATGGTGCCGTGCATAGTAATGGAATAAAATCAGAACACAAAATTATAACTTGGATTTAAAATCCATCACGGTCATAACTTCATTATCTTCAAGGTTAATGTTTCTGAGCTTGTCCACCAGTTGAACAGAGTTATTAATAGCATATGGGATAACTTGGATTGTTTAAATAAAGTTATCCATAGCTGTGGTATTTCCAATGTCGGCGCATTACATGGCAAAGCAGCAGATATGTAAAGGTTTTCCCATATGAATATTTGCCTACGATCATTGCAATGCTTAAGTAATTTAACATGGTTCCAAAGTGGAAGATAATCTTGTTCTAGCACCTTTTCGCTAATTCTGTGGCTGGTCTATTATTTCTAATGTCTTCTTGATGTTCGAGGATGCAGGACCGTATCATTCTGGTGGTAGCTCCAATATAGATAATTTCCTCCCCTTATATTGTATGTTTTAATAGAACTTTGCCTGAAGACGACGGTTGAACTGTAAAAACTGTTGAAAGTACTAGCGAGCACGTCTGAAATTTAACAAATCGCTGTCAATAACGTTGCAACACAGAAGTGTTATATTTTTAATTTCTAAACGCTGGCGTGAAGTGAACTACATTTTCATGCTCTTAAGCATTCCAAATTTTTGTATAGAACATTTTGACCTGAAGCAGATCCCAATTAGGATCGAAAGTACTTGTCAAAGTATATTAAAAATTTATTTGCTGGTTTAATTATGAAGGTTTGCTGGTGTTATTTACTATATAACCAGCTAAATAATGTGTAAGCTTTTATATAATGGCTTAGATTGACTTGCTAGAAAAATCAGGTATATGCCATACTTCTACAATTCCATTGTTTTATACAAGCCAATATTTGTACAAGCCAAGAAGAGCAATACATTGTTATGATAAGAAAATTGAACCAAAATAGATCTCATCTGTATTAATTTTTGTAAGATTGTAAAAAATTTTCTTATTTTAATTTGTTTTAAACTAAAATTATTTCTAAACATATGTTATTTTCATAAGTAATAGTTAAGTAATGGATGGTATAAATAAATATGATGCAAATTTTAAATGACTTTTTAGGCATCTTTTGCTTGGAGGGAAGAGAGGACATCTCGCTGTAATTGATTGGATGACTAAAAAATTATTTTGTGAAATCAATGTTATGGAATCAATACATGATGTCAAATGGCTTCATAATCCTACAATGTTTGCCACAGCCCAAAAAGACTGGGTTTATATTTATGATAACAAAGGAATTGAATTACATTGCATTAAAAAATTATATCAAGTCATTTGTATGGAATTTCTACGATATCATTTCTTATTAGCTACTTCGGTAAGAACAATTTGTTTATTATTATAGTTAAGATATATTTAACATTTCTTATTTAATAGTGTGTTACTTTCACTTTTTAAAACAAAGTTTGAAGTTTGTTATATAACAAAATTTATAATAAAATTAACAGTTATAGCAAAATTAATTACACTTTATGCCAAAGTATCAATTGTTATGCTATAATGTACTCACTGTCTTATGGCATTAAAAATAACTTTTTATTGATTAGAAAATATAGATTTATCATCCCACTGGTCCCCCAACCTATGCTGTGTAAGTTTTTATATAATGGCATAGATTGACTTGCTAGATAAATCAGGTATATGCCATACCTCTACAACACCATCTCTTGGGATGACAATCAACTACAGTGGGTTGATTGGTTAACGAACAGTTTGGACTGTGAACAAATCGGACAATAAACACTTTGGAAAAAGATTTTTATGTTCGGATAATGAACACCTCACAGAACAAACACAAGAAGAAGCAATGTAAAATAATGAATACCAATTGGTTTTCCATTGTCTCCAGTTGACAATTTGAAACCTTTCAGAGTGCATGAGATGTTGACACCGATGCTCAACCCGATACCGATTGGATAGTATTCTTTCGACCTTTGAAACACTCCATTGTTATTCCAGCCTTTTGTTTACCTTTCTGACAAAAGGAATTTTTTATAGTCTTTGCGAGACTGTTGGTCACTTGTTAAGTTTTGCATCAGTTTTTATTTTCGAAAGGTGAGAGTTTAACTGTTCCATTGGATATTCATTAATGTTTTAACACCAAATTTTGTATTCTGTCCAGGCCACACATTTAAGTAATGTTTTTGTGTGCTAGTTGATTTCTCTTTTCTAAATTTTTGTAAATGCTTTTCTGAACTTTTTATTTAAAAAAAGAAAGTGATAATATTAAAGACCCTAAAAGACTGGAGTGTCAAGAACTATGCTCACTGTAGGAACCAAGCAAGAGATAATAGCCAAGGTAGAGAATAGGCAGATGTCTGATGTTGCTATTATTATGGCTTGAACAATTATACAGTAGGTACAATCTTAGCTATGAAAGATATCATTGAGAATATAAAGCAGCCAAAGGAGTAACAAAAATCACATCTGAAAAACAAAGATGTGCGTGCCATCCATGAAAAAATGGATAGATTGCTTTTAATTTGGATTAAAGAAAAGGAAATGAAAAGAAAAGAGATGTAACTAGTATGACTATCATTCAAGAGAAGAAATTTTGAAGAACATTTGTTTCTTCAAAATTTAATCACAATTTAAATACAGTATTTATTTTTAATATTACCGATATGTCATCGAAAAGAAAACATGTTGTATTATCATTAAAAGACAAATTAAAGTATTTGTTTCGATTATCCAAATTTTTCCTTATCCGGAC
>NW_019385365.1:0-5833 GCF_000671375.1 Centruroides sculpturatus
AATTGGATATGCCGCTTTGGCGTTCCGCTCAGATTGACCTCGGACCAAGGACGTCAATTTGAGTCCGACCTTTTCCACGCTTTATCGACAACCCTGGGCATCAAACAGATCCGCACAACCCCATACCATCCAGCAGCGAATGGAATGGTGATGGAATGGTGGAACGGCTCCACTGCACACTTAAGGCAGCCCTACGTTGCCATGGAGGAGACAATCGGGCAAATGTACTTCCAACGGTCCTCCTTGGCCTTCGAACAGCATTCAAAGAAGACATACAGGCCGCCACTGCCGAAATGATTTACGGTGAAAACCTTAGGTTGCCGGGCGAATTTTTTACTCCAAGCAGGTACAACCCCGACCCAGCAAACTTCGTCAGGCGTCTTAAAAGCACCATGGAAAAGTTACGCCCAACACCCACCAGGCAACCAAACAGGACAACTTTGTGTACGAAACAAGTTGTCCTGAACTGAACTCGTGCCAACAGGTATTTGTGCGCGACGACACGGTAAGGAACTCGTTACAACCATTCTATTTGGGTCCTTTTCGTGTTATATCAAGAGATGACAAGGTTTTCACCATCGAACAGGGCAGCCGAAAGATAGCTATAAACATAGACCGGTTAAAACCGGCATTCATCGAGGCAAACACAGATATGAAGTCCGGGGGGCCGCACCTAACTTCCGAACAGCCGAAGACAGCCGCTAAGACGACAACAGGAGCGATGACGCCGGACGACAGACGAACGCCGGTCGCAACCAGATCCGGTCGACGGGTCCGATTCAACCCGCGATATTTATGACGGGTTAACTGTAACGATATTTGTAAATATATAACGGTAAACTTCTCGTTGTCACTGGTGGGGGAGTGTGTGGCGGCCGCATAATTGTAACTAGCGCTACACCTGAAAATCCAGGTGGCGCTGGCGCGACGCATATATAACCATGTGCAGGCCGTCCGCCATACTTCCTTCCCGACTTGTCAGCTACTATCATGTACACGTGGATTCCAATCAACCGACCGTTAGGTAGACGAGACTTTTGTATATAGTGTAAATAAAGTAAATAGGAGATATATGACTACGGTCTCTATTCATATATTCAGCGAACACGATCAAGTGGTATGACGACCACTACAAGCATTGTACTGTTGGAAAAGTGTCAGAAACACCTTCTAGGAATAGTTGTAATGAAGGGTATCAAATCAAATTGACAAAAATATCATGCTTTCAAATGCCTTGGAATGTGTCTACCATATAAAACCCTACATATTTATCTGGATGTTGGGCTTCTCTGGCATTACCTGTTGTTGCATACTGCCATATTCCTGATGAACCAATTCATTTTGAATTGTACCACTCTTTTGTAGGCATTTCACTGGATGCTCTTGAATCTACTGCAAAATGCAATATTGCCTAGTGCTGACATTAAGGCTCAAATAATGGTAATGGACTACAATGACAACCTGGATTTGATTAATTGGATATGCCAATGCAACAGAAGGACAATCTGTCAAAGTAGTGTCTCCTGGGGGAAATTGTCTGTATTTAGGTGTTAGACATGTGAATGAAGCCTGAAAAATGCCACATAACCAGTTTGTTAATCAGGCATAAACTTGCAACCAACTACTAATATTTAGTGCTTTTATCTACTTAGTCACACTGGTGGGCTTGACATTTTGACTTCCTTTATATCCTGATATGATAATCATATTCTGCTTGGTGGTGGTTAAATGATGGAATACTTCATGTTGTTTTTAGCACATTGTAGACATTTGAAGAGTCATTCTGCAGTTGTTTACATCTCATAAGGCAATGGTTTATTGTCCAGTATAATTGCTTTTGTTCTCTTTCAGATGCTATCCATGTTATTCAATCATTACAGAGTATTAATCATTTGCATATCTTGGACTTCTATTTTTTCGATTACTTTTGTTTCTGGATTCAAGAATGAGGAATATATTTATATTAATTACATTATTGTTACATCATTTACATAATTTCTGATAGTGCCCATTGCAATACAAAGTAAACATCTTGATTTAGAAATATATGATATAGCACAAATTAGAATAATTATAAGTACAGTGGTATCTCAGGATACGAAATTAATCCATTCCGAAACTGAGATCACATCATGAAAATGTCTTAAGGTGAATCATTTTTCCCCATATGATTACATGTAAAACCAAATAATTTGTTCTAACATGAAAAACACACTCAAATTAAAGCTAAGTAGTACATTAAAAAAATAACTATAGTAAGGAAAACACTGAAAAATGCATTTTGCAGTTGTAAATGTATAAATAACCATAACAGAATAATTGATAAAAAAATGTAGTTTTATTTGCACTTTACCTTTGAGGATAGACAACAGTGGAGGTATAAACTGGTGGCAGAAGAGAGAGAGAAGGGAAATGATACTAAAACTTAAGTTACATAACATACTATAACAATAACTTAAAAATGACTTAAAAAAGATAAAAAAATTAGTGTTGTGTTATATATATTTTTATAATTTTTTTTACTGTTTTTTGCTTTCTTTTCTTCACTTCCACCAGCACTTTCACTGGATATAGATTGCTTGGTAAAATATCTATCCAAAGAGGTTTGGCTTTGCCTACTTTTTAAAATGTTTCTAAAATGACTTAGGCAAATGTCATTACTCCGAGCAGCAATACGGCCAGTGTGAACCTTTGCGGGATGTTTCTTTTCAATAAAATCAGTCACTTTCTGATAATACCTCAAGATTTCCTTTATCGAGCGAGATCCTTCCACCGTGAAGCAAGCACGCAGACTGAGACCAACAAACAGAAATGAATAAAAAATGGCACTGTGAACTAATGTAACGTCGTATGGTGAGTTTTTGTTTGTATTGTGGAGCAAAAATATGTTCGAATTTCTTGTCGTATCCTGAAAATTTCGTATGCTGGGGCATTTGTATCCAGAGGTACCACTGTAGTTGAATTTCTGTAATATGATAATTTAATTTAGCACATATTTTATCAAGCTAAATGAATTACAAAAATAAAATTCTTCTTCTTTAGTTTTTTGCTAATTATAGCAGGTCCGGTAAGCACCTCTTTTTTCCATGCTAGTCTGCCCTACGCTTTTGTCATTAGCTCCTTATAACTACCCTCTTTTAAGTCATCTACTATTTTAATTCTTCTTCTCTCTTGTTTCTTTTTGCCTGCAATCATTTTATCCTTAACATCATTCCTTAAGCCTTCCTCTTGAATCATGTGTCCCATTCAATTAGCTTTTTGCCTCTTTATTGTCTCTAATATGTTCCTTTTCTCACCTACTCTTCTTAGGACTTTCTCATTTCTCACCTTATTGCTTCATCTGACTTTCTCTATTCTTCATGGCCACATCTCTAGGGCCTCTATTCTTTTAATGTCAGATTGTCTCAAGGTCCAAGTGGTCTAGTCTTGTAGCACAGAGTCACCTTAATTATACATCATGTTCATAACTAGCTATTTGCATTTGTTTGTTATGTGGGTGTATAAGGACTTTACTATGTTTCCTGTATAGATTATTACAACTTATAAAGCCTGAACACTAATTAAACTTCAGCAATATTTGAAATCAGAACCATCCTGATTTTTTTGCATATAAATTACAATTGATGTATAAACTACAAAAATTGCTAGAATGCATAGTCTGCACATGCCTTCAAATTTACTTGTTATATGTTTTAAAGTCAATGTGGATATTAGTAAAGTAGTTCAAGTTAGGAATCTGTTCTCATTGTATTAAAAAATTCTGATTCTAAAATTGATTGAGTACATTCTGGAACAAAATAGTTATGATTTTACCATGGATTTTACATATCAAGAAGTTGATATATCTATGAAAGTAGAGAACAAATATAGCTTAAAACTGTGCTCCATGTGGTGAGATCAAGTCCTGTGCATTTTTATTACACATTTAAAAATTTTTAAGGTTTAGTTAAAAGCCACTGTAGCTATAACATGAGATGAAGTTTTGCAGTTGTTTGAAATATTATATTTTTTATGTAAAATTGGTTGTCAAATCTGAAAATAATAAAAGTACAACATTAAATACTACATTTGAATAAATCATCTGTAAAATTAATTTTGATATCTTATTCTTTAACATGTGCAATAAAATCATAAAATCGATGATTAAAATGAGAAATTTGAATATTTTCATTTGAAATTAATGAGTGTTTTGATCACAGTATTTGCTTTAAATTGTCTTTTTTTAATAATTTTCAGATTTGACAACAAATTTTATATAAAATATAATATTTCAGATGATTTCAAAACTTGACCTCTAGTTGTAGCTACATTAGCTCCTATCTAGGCCTTAAAAATCTTTAAATGTGTGTGAAAAATGCATAGGATTTGATCTTGCCAAATAATGCACAGTTTCAGCTAGATTTGACTTGTACTTTCATGGATACATCAACTTCTTGATGTGTGAAATCATAAGTTTTTTTTGTTTTATGGTGATACATGTAACAAAATATTAATATTGATTTAAAGTGTTATGTTAATAATTTCCATGTAATATTTCTGCAATTTTGCTTAACAGAATAACATTATTCATTATAACATATTTAATAAAAAGATTAAATCAAGTTCACAAAGTGCTTTGGTAAAACTCTGCACAGATTTGGGCTTGGCTTCATTATTGTTATTGTCATCATTTCTTCCCTTTAAGCATGTTGTCTGGCAGGTAAAAAATGCATGCTAGGTTGCACTGTTAACTGTGCAGTCCAAAATGTTACTTGCTGTACTAAATTCAAAAGCATCAATTGTTACATCTACTGATATGTACTAACATTTATGTGTGTGGTGTTCCTCTTTCTTGAACCAGGATTAACATTCTTCAGGAATATCAGTTCTAACCAGTAGGTGCAGGAAAATGATAAATTGAGGAATGATTGAAATGGGATTAATTTTCATAGTTTAAATAGAATTTCTTCATGGATCCTAGAAATTGAACAAAGTTTTTAGAAAAGCAATATATCTGATAATGTAGATTAAGATTTTACTATATTTATCATAATTGAAGTTTTTGACTATTTACAAAAATATAAAATTTTCGAGTCTATCTTAATCCTTTTATATACTTTTATATAGAAGTGATTCTTCAAAAAAAACCATGTTAACTGTTACTTCTGGTGTTGTATATAAAAGGATTAAGATAGATGCGAAAATTTTATATTTTTGTAAATAGTCAAAAATTTCAATTATGAAGAATTATATCCTGAGTTATTATAGAAATACTATATTTATGTTTGAAAAAAGCTGAATAAATTAATAAAAATAAACAATAAAATTGATTATTTATCAAATTCTTATTTTAAACTACAGTAATACCCCGACTTACGCTACCCCGGAGTTACGCGATTTTCAAATCTCGTCGATTCGTCTTTTGTTTGAGCACCACACAACCCTTGATTACTCACTCCCCCCCACACTATTGTTCAGCTTACATGTTCGGATGTGTTGTGCGGAATCCACACATAGCTACAATTTATTTTGTGTTGTTTATTTCTGTGTTTGTTATATCTACGGAGCGTCGAGAGACTCTACTATGTCATCCAAACGAAGTAGAACTAATTCTTCTGCATCAAACAAGAAAAGAAAAACTTTATCTTTGGAATGTAAAGTTAACATTGGGTATGTTCGTAAAGTCGAATGAGTTAAGCGAGAATGAAGTCATCGTTATTTCTATTTCGTTAGACTTTTCGAACGATTTGTTACTAACACGTTTAACTCGTTTGACTTTACGAACATACCCATTATTAAAGACTTCGATACAAAAATGAAAATTTGTGAATTGGCAAAGAAGTTTGATCTACCG
>NW_019385365.1:12485-96782 GCF_000671375.1 Centruroides sculpturatus
GATGGGTTTATAGTAGGGTTGAAAAAGAAAATCCACCTTAAAACATTACATGACCATCTCCCATTTGCCTGCTAAAACAGTGGTTCTCAACGTTTTTTGTTGATGTACCCCATTAGCCCATCAGTTGTTTCTCAAGTACCCCTTATATTTTTGTATGTAAATTTTATAATTACTGCGTTAGATGTATACAGCCTTTATAACTGAGCGCCATAAGAAAACTCTAACTAACTAACTATAACTAAAAGTGAATTACTTATTTTACTTTAATAATAATAAATTTAATCAGGTACATACATTTATTTATTATTATTTGACAAGTACTGTATATTACATAAAGTCACAAAAGTCATTTCAATACATGCATAAATTATAATTCCTAAAAATATATAATTATAGTTAATGATAAAGAAAATTTAAATTATTCTACAATACTGTACCGTAATTTCTAACAAAATTTAATTGGATATTTGTCGTGATAAATCTTCAGCAATTTATTCAAAATTTGGTTCCCACGTTGTTAAATAGAGATTATAATTGTGTACTGACCTTGAAAGCAATGGCTGCGAATTTATAACGTGCAGAACAATACACGAATCTTTCAATTTTTGTAACAAATGTAACGTCTAAATTTGCAAAATATCAAGTAATGCGTGCATGCAGTGACACGCATTGCATGGTTGGGGTACGATCCAAGCCTCGTTATTCCTAATACCAGTAGTCCAGTAAAAACACAAAAAGCCCCAATCTTATTGAGCAATAATTATAGAATAAAAAAAAATTTTTTTCTATTCTAAAATTAATGCTCGGTTAAACCATAATTTTACTAGACTACAGGTTCACTTGGCACTAATGGCACAAATAGACAGGCATATCAAGTGGATAAACAAGTTGTTTAGACTGTTAAAAGGGAAATCAGTGTTTACACTGGGATATTTTAAAACAAGTTTTTGTTGTTTCTTGTTTCTTGTGTTAATAATTTACAGCAAATTGATGAACATAAGCCATTTTATAATGAAAGTTAGATGTACCCCTTCGATTTACACTCGTACCCCTAGGGGTACATATACTCCCGGTTAAGAACCACTGTGCTAAAACATTCATTTGGTTCTTTGTGTAGATTATGCAAGTAACAATTTTCTTTTTGTCAGAAAATATGATAGTTCTCCATTCTTCTTTCCAAGATGTGAAATTTTTGGTCCATTCAAGTCAAGCTGTTTTGGAATAGCTTTCATTGTTGAATATTTAACAATAGGATTCTTTGCAGACACCTCCAAATTGTTATATGTGATACTTCATTGTCCATTTCATGAGATATTTCCCTGATAGACATATTATTCCTGGTGTTTTGCCCAAACATTTCTGTAATCTTGATTACTCGGGGATTTCTTATGTCCTGATTGCTTTTTTTGCATAAATATTTTTTATAACATGTTATGAATTGCTGTTTTAGGTCTATTTAGTACTTGTACTATTTCTCTTTCTGATTTCCCTGAACCACAATAGTACAAAATTTAACGAATTTCATTCTCTGAAAGCTCCTTTCCACATGGCATTGTAGAAAACAGTATACAATAGATTTAAAATGTGATGAAAACTGTTAAGACGACATCATAACAATGAATAGATGATGTAAATATCAACAGTTTTTAATTTAAAAATTTTTTTAAATACAGTGGAACCTAATTAACAAGCACCTCGCATAATGAGCAAAACAAATTGTAAAAAATTGCCTCGCTTAACAAGCAATGTTTTGCATAACGAGTGACGAGGAGAGGGAAAGTCCTGAATTGTGTGCATTCTCCATCAGTCTGTGTTTAGCACTCGTTCCACTTGCATTTTAGTGTTGCTTGTGATCACATATTTTTCCAAACTTAATTTGACTAGAGGTAGGCAGCATAACTGTCTACCTCTAGTCAAATTAATTAATTTCTATTATTTAATTATAACCTTTATATAGCCCAAGAATTTGGCATATCATTTGGAGTGTTTATCAAACATATTATCTGTGATTTTTTTTGTTTTCTGCAAATCAAATTCTCATTCCAGGTTAGTTCATTCCATGCTAGATGAACAGATAGATGATGATGACTCACATTCCTTAACAATGTACATTATATTTGTACAATTTTCTTTGAATAAATGTTATACATAAAATATTTGAGTATTTTTTTTAGTGTGGAATGCATTAATGTATTTTACATTAATTTCTATGGAAAAAATTGTTTCACTTAACGAGTGTTTCGTATTATGAGTATGATTCTGGAATGAATTATGCTTAATTATTTTTTTTATAAATATTTGAAAATGCCATGTTTCAAAAATATAAAATCACACTATAAATGAGAGCTGTACATTATAAAAAAGTAATCTATTAATAACGATTGGACCTCCCTGTTTAAAATAACATTATAAACTCTATTTTGCATAGAATTAACTAATTTCTGAAGTGCTTTTTCCTATGTTTCATTCCAGGCTCTCATAATCACTACTACTAGTTCATTTACATGAAAATATTGATAATGATTTGCATACACTTTTCTTACTAATATGTCCCATAGGTTTTCTATAGGATTCAAGTTTGGGTTTCTTGATGGCCATGGCAAAACTTTAATATTTTCCTTTTCAAACTTTTTTTTTTCACTTGAATTATGACAAGGTGCATTATCTTGTTGAAATATCCAATTATTACAATCAAGATATGGTCCAAATGATAGTAATTGATTACTTAACATATTTGGATATTTTTCTGAGTTACATCTATCAGAAATTCTAACAAGATCAACTTTTCCTGAAAAAGAAAATCCACCTTAAAACATTACATGACCATCTCCCATTTGCCTGCTAAAACAGTGGTTCTCAACGTTTTTTGTTGATGTACCCCATTAGCCCATCAGTTGTTTCTCAAGTACCCCTTATATTTTTGTATGTAAATTTTATAATTACTGCGTTAGATGTATACAGCCTTTATAACTGAGCGCCATAAGAAAACTCTAACTAACTAACTATAACTAAAAGTGAATTACTTATTTTACTTTAATAATAATAAATTTAATCAGGTACATACATTTATTTATTATTATTTGACAAGTACTGTATATTACATAAAGTCACAAAAGTCATTTCAATACATGCATNTTAACGAGTGTTTCGTATTATGAGTATGATTCTGGAATGAATTATGCTCCTTAAGCGAGGTTCCACTGTAATTTTTCCAAAATTTTGTATGTGGTCTTATATTTTTGAAATATGATGTTTTCAAATATTTATAAAAAAAAATAATTAATAAAATTTTGTGTGTTATTTCAGTGATAAATATTGTATAATTTGAAATAATAGACATTATTATAACAGTAATCAAATAAATATTTCATTCATTTTTATGAAATTAAAAAATAAGTAGTAGTCTTATAATTATGTGACTGTATATCAATTGAAACATTATATTATACTTGCTAACATGGTCTTATCCTGACATTATTCACTGCTGTTGAGCACTTTGTATATCAAATGTAATTTTTAAATCTACAAAAATGGGTAGCCACATTGTGACAATATCAGCTTGATTGCAAACAGTTTTTAATTATGAAAACAGTTCCTCTTATAACATTGGTAATTGTAAATAATGTGATGTTTTAATTGGTATATCATTGCTGTAAATGTAACACAAAAATTAAAATTTACTTTCAGGTTTGTTTGTGTTAATTATTTGTCCATACTTAGTAATACATTGTCAGGGGTCATGCTGCCTGTTACAAAATTTGCAATTCATCTGGCAATTGGAGTGGCAAATAGCAACAGCAGTCTGCAGAAAAAAAAGTCACTCAGTGAAAACTGATTTTGAGAAGGCTGAACAACCACAAAGGATTTAGTTTTAATCCAATGTGCTACTCAAACTTTAACATGAATTTTACAGTTAATAAACAAAAATAAAGTTGCTTGAGAAACTTAATCATAAAAACTGTTGTTTTATATTGTGGATCATCCTTTCATTTCTGGTTGGTACAAAAAGACACAGTAAGTGAAAAAGTAACATGGTGAATAACTTTCTATTTTGGCAAATAAACAATGGGTTTGGAAAATACATTGGTGATTGCTATAAAAAAAGCCAGGATGACCCCTGAATTGTACTGGGTGTCCGAAAAGTTACCATGCAGTGGAAAAGGTTTAAGTAAAGTTTTAATAAAAGTGAAGTTTTATGTTCAATATTGCAGTTTTTCCTAAAACAAATACTGGAAATGTTCCTCAGAGGGCCCATAATCCAGAGGTCTGGAGACCTTGCAGACGAGATTCTATGGGAGATTCTGAGATCGACCAAGAAGTCTTCTAAAAACTAGGACATCTATGAGCAAGCAGTAACACCAAGTACCATAAAGTGGAAATGTGGGACATATAACACAGGTTTTGTACAACGCTTTATGTATAACTTTAATATCATTACACATTTCTCACTGCACAGTAACTTTTTAAATGCCCTGTATCGTATACCATTTCAAATTCCTTGCATTACCAGATTTTAGAACTAAAATATTTTTGTAGAATCCTTTTCCTCTTTGCCTTGAATATTATAACTACCAAATTTAGTAACATTCTATTTATTTAAATACTAAATACATCTAAATTGATTTGATCTTCAAATGCAGAAACAATACAACCTTATGTTTGATAGAGTTCCAGAACTTATAGCAGTTGTTTAATTATGGCCATCCCATATATAAGAAATCTTTTGAAGTAAATTCTTTCATGAATATGCAATATTCAAGATGCTGCAGAATTTTTTCAAATTTCAGTTTTTTCACTTTAATTATAATAATGATGGAATTAAAATTTAAATGCATAAATATGTTTTAAAAATTGATATTAATTTAACATTTAAACTGATTAAAATTATAATAAATTAATCAATCTTGAATAAGTCCAACATTTTTAAAAATTTTTATACCATAATGCAATTCTATTTATGGAAACATTATAGTTTTGCATTGAAATGCAACATGTATATGTTAATACATTTTAGTTTCAATATGCTTAATAATATTTAAATTGTTACTTTTATTATTAAGCAATAAGTTTATTGTAAAATTAAAAATAAAAATTAAACATTTAAGAGATCAATAAATGGTGTGAAAAGGGATTTATTATCTGATTTGGATGAAGCTTCATCGGTAAGGTCGAGATCAAGCCGGACTTCTACTCCAGTGAGGAGGTATGACAAATTTTCTTTTTTTACAGTTCAAAATTGTTTTCTTATTATTTAACTTAGGATAAATTGAAACTACACTTTGAATTAACAGAAGTTTAGTACCCGGCTTTATTTAAAAACTTTTTTAAAATTGTTTTACTTACTATTATTGAGTTGCGAAGTGGATAAAATCACTGAATATTGACAGCTGGTTTTAGGTTTACACCCAGCTAATGGACTGATTCCATGGAGTTTTCTGGAGTTTCTGGAAAGTCTTCGGGGGCACCCACTTGGATAGCCCATTGCTTACATTGTTGTATTTTGTGAAACCAAACTACATAATTTTGTTTATTTCTTGATATAACTGCTGTAAATGTTGAGACATTTATCCCAGTGTGACACTAGTTTGAACATCCCTTCACAGTACTGTTACTTGTCAAGTTGCTCAAAGTAGTCCAGAATGGTTCTTCCAATTCCTCCTGATCCGCAAAGCATTCCCCCGCCAAAAATTTCTTTAAAGGTCAAATAAATGAAAATCTGAGGGGACTAAATCTGGACTATACTCCACACATCAAATCAAACCAAACTGTGGTTGGCACAGCAGAATTGGCACAGCATGATCCTGCAACATCCTCTGTGTGGTTCAGATTTAGTCCCCCTCAGATTTTCATTTATTTGATCTTTAAAGAAATTTTTGGCGGGGGAAACCCTTTTGCGGATCAGGAGGTATTTGAAGAACTTCTGGACTACTTCAAGCAACTTGACAAGTAACAGTACCGTGAAGGGATGTTCAAACTAGTATCACGCTGGGATAAATGTCTCAACGTTTATGGCAATTATGTCAAGAAATAAACAAAAGTATGTAGTTTTTGTGGAATGTATTAAATATTTTTTTAATTATAAATTTTAGTGTAATTTTGGACTTTAATATCGGACTCCCCTCGTATAAAAAATAGTTTTAGAATCGATGGCACCTTGCATCTGCAGTCCAAATCAACAATTGGAAATCATTGTAAATAAAAGAACATTGTAGATCAATAATAAAAGCTTTCAGAGATGCTATTGAATGGTCCATCAATAATATATCTAACATCTGTAACAATTAGATTGCTCATTTAAAATTCATAGAAAATGCTTTTAATGTTATGCCAAATCTTTTCAATAATCTGTTTTCAAGTAAAAAAGCAAAAGCAAAATTGAAAGTGGCAAAGACAACAATGCAGCTTTATCAAAACATTTCTTTAGTTGGACGGTCGAGGCAATTAAGGCATTGGCCTACCTCTGGGGTGCGAGATCAAATCCTGATTTGATCTGCCCCGATACGTTGGACCCCATCCTTCACCACCTGGCCCCCATCATGGGCCTCGAAGAATCCACAATGGGTATGATTAAAAAGACACTCTTAATGCTCATAGGGCAGAAAGAGATCAAAACATTTCTGTAAAGACAGTGGAAGAACTGATTGCATCTTATTCTATTATAGTAGATCAGAAATAATTTAAGATTGTATGAAGATTAAGGTTTACTTTCTAACCGAAACTATAGGAAATATAATCAGAAATCTATTATATCTCCATAATGATAGAGCTGTTATAGTTAATTAATATCTGTATTTTACGTTACTTTTTTCTTGTTTCCAATTTAAAAATATATACGTACTTTCCGGCGTATAAGACGACCCCCGACTTTTGAGAAGATTTTCCTGGGTTAAAAAGTCGTCTTATACGCCGGAAAATACGGTATCATTATACGATTAATGTTAAAGTCGAACCTTCCATAACGGCCACCTCTAAACGGAGGCCATTATTCAAGAACGTTTCTTTTCGAAGTGCGTATAAAAACTTCCAAACTACGATCATTTTTATGTTCCCGTCAGTGGCCGTCGTTCAAAAATTTGGCTAATTTTTGACGAGACTGTGTCTGGTCTCTAAAATCGCGCTGCCGCCAACGGCTGCAAACCTTACAGCTACGAAGGAGGACATGTCAGGAGTTGCAATTTGGCACAGAGAATTTGGTGCTCGAATCATGCGCACATAAAATAAACCGGACTGCAGGTAGTCGGGGGACCGAGAACCGGGTAAAAAAAAAATACGAAATGCCAAGACTGTTTCTACAAACAGGCGCGAGTGCCAGATTTGCGCACGCGTTGCTCACGCTCTCCGAGACAGTCTGGTCCCAAAAATGGCTTTGCCGTTTTACTCGTTTGGTTATGTGAATATAAAAATAAACGTTGATTGGCATAAAACGAAGCTTTGTTTTGCTGTGTTTCGAGTTATTTATAAAATGCCAACATCCAAAGACTCTGGCCGATGTTTATCTTAATAAGGACTTGTTTGTTCAACTGTAATATACATTTTACTTTCCCGAAAAAGTAATGTAATCATCTCAAATTTTTACTTTCTTGTTATTTTCCTAGCTGTCTTAACGCCGACTATTATAATATAATAATGTAATCGTGTCACATTTGACCCTCCGGTTTTTGGAATTGCGATATTTCGACACCTCTGAATCCAAAAAAGTGAAAAAAAACCGATACCCAAAATGTGTGTTGACATCTACTTTGGTCGATATCTCAAGATAAAGAAATGAAATTTGGCACCAAGTTTGTGTATAAGCAGTGGTGATATTCAGCGGGTTCGCACAGGTTCGACCGAACCCGTTGTTAACATTTTCAAAATTTTCCGAACCCGTTGTTAAACACACGTAACATTTCTCAGCGGTTTTGTTTCTTTTAAAAAATATATTAAAATATACGTATTATACTCTGTAACACTACTAAACTAGAGCCTTATACCCCGTTCGCATATAACCTCCATCGACCGTTTCAATCTCGACTGAAACGAGATTTAATCGCGATCGACTCAAGAGAGTTCTTGAAACTAGGTCCAGTCATACGAGGGATCCCACAATCTCACGCGCGCGAGCAAATACAAGATGGCTGCGGAACACGTGTCGGGCTATCGACAGAGAAATAAAAAAGATATTGTATTTCGAAAAACGATGACATCTGTCTATTATTATAATAATACCTAATGATAAAATAAATGATTTAGAAAAATTTTTTCTTGAGAAAAAGTCATAGGGAAAACAGTTAACTCCTTGGGACTCTAGCAATTTTTGATATTAATGTAATTAAACATAAAAAATACGTAAAACTGACAAAACGAAAGAAATGCGTTAATTTTGAAAAAAAAAAGCTTCAGATTTTATTTTCCTTTGTCTCCTCTTTCTGTGAAGTCTGATGCTGATGAATCATTGTTTAAACAGCTGGATGACTTTGAACACAGCTGGAGTTGGATTTCCCAGAACATTCTCATAGAAGTCTCGGGAGGCGATGGGTTTATAGTAGGGTGAATACTAGCTGGCCGTATATTTTAAAATATTTTTAAAAAATTAAAATTTTTATTGCGATTTCCGACCCCCCGACTTAATTAAACTTATATATAATAAAATCTATTAATTAAAAAAATTTAAAAACTATCGGAGGTCGTTTTTGACATCAGAAACTAGCTTTAAATAACTTTACCGAAGGAAAATTTGTGCACTACAACTTTAGAACGATGAATGAAATTTGATATCAAACTCCAATTAAAAAACAATTAAAAAGCAATTAAGCGTGAATCGTGCGTCATTAAAGGTAAATTAAAATCGCGATAAAATTTTTTCGCGCGGGAAAAAATTTTTGAAAAAATTTGGAGACAAAAAACATTTCAAAAATCCAAAAAACAAAAACTTTAGGGGATCCAAACGCCCATGTTTTATGTAACGCTATGTAACTTGCCCGATATATCTCGGGCATGGGGTTTAAGGTTAATTATAAGGAAACATTTTCTGTTAGCGAACCCTTTGTTAAATATTTCGAATATCACCACTGTGTATAAGTGGCATTGATACTATTGAACTTTGGTGGTCAAAGGTCGAGAGGGGTAAAGGTGAGAAGATAGACGGGTGTCGTATCTAGAAAGGGGTCGGACTTAATGAAGATTTATTACTCGTTATCAACATTTAAATTTTTTTTTTTTTATAAAATCCGTCTATATCCTCAAAATTAAGCCTTTTACCATTTCATAATGATTGATAATATAAAAGTTATTTTTAAAATAAAATCTTAACAGCCGGGAAAGTTACGCAGCTCGTTGCTGGATTTATTTATTTTTATATTTTTAAACATATCCTTTTTGTTGTTAGTGTGAGTAGAGCTTCTACGCCATCGAAACGAACCTGCAACGGGCTCAACAAGTCTGGTCTTTCTTGCAAACGAACCTGCGTTACGGGGAAAGATTTCTGCTATCAGCATTTGAAAGATGTGAAGCTGTCATCTTAAGAAATTCAAAGTTATTGTAAATATATTGTAAAAGTTATTGTTTTGTAAATTTTATTTTCGTTTTTTTAAAGTTTAGAATTTTAGTTGTAAAGAAAAATGATTGTTTTATACAGTTCTATTGATTACAAAGACAACCTGTTTTGCCCGTGTTAAGAGTAAAAATAAAATGTGTAAACGTCGCAATTAGAGCTTCTGCTCTTTTCAGTCCCGAGAATTTCAGTCAAATAAATATCATAGATGATGATTAAAGTTTTATTACAAATCGCCATAACTGTTTAATGGTTGCGGTTAATGTAATATTAACCGCACGGATTTTCCTATATGATTTAAAAGAATCGGAGACCCTCAGAACATCTTATCGTTTTTGATGCTTAAACTTCATATAACGTCTCTCTCTCGATACTACGTTTTTACCTCCATATTTTCACGAAAAACAATTTACTTTTACATCGTTTTGTTAAAACTGCGCGTGGTAAAAGTCACGTCACCAGTTTCGTACCAAAATACCATAGAAAGAACGTTAATCATGGGCGTAGCCAGAGTTTTGTTACGGGGGGCCTAGTAGAGGCCAACCTGACACAAAATTGAATTATTTCAAATTATTGTTCATTAAAATGAAATTTCCGTAAGAATCGACGATAACTTAACACATACAAAATATGAAACTTCCTTTAATCATACGTTCTCGTAACATTAATATCAAACTCTAGCATTGCCTTAAACAAAAATTAACCGATCAATTATTTTTTTTTACCATTCTTGAATATAGTTCACCGTTTTTAATCTAGATATAAACCGGGGGTGGCCGACAGTTTTTTCCTCCGGGCCGAATTGGAAAGAAAACTTTTTTCACTGTCCGAACCAGAGGCGGCCCTAGCAAGATTTTCGGGTGACGCGAGAGCTTATTGCGGCGTCATTCCGTAGAGACTAAACTGTACATAGAGATTACAGATACACTCTTCACGTTGGGCACGGGAAGCCGTCGATTTTTTTTTATTTTTAGGATCGGAATTTGTCAACTTTCCTATAAGTTAGCATTGTCAGGTTGTATAGAATTATCGCGGATCCATTCAACCAATTATTTGAAGTTCAGTCCAATATTCAGAGATTAATTGCGGGCCGCGGTACACTATACCCAATTAAATTAGCTTCAACTTTTTATTTCTTTTTGCAAATCGACTCAACACTTTTTCGGCTGTGATTTTCTGGGGAGGACACCGGGTTAACTGGGGGGACCGCCACGCCCCATGCCCCTTCCTGGCTACGCCCGTGACGTTAATCACGCGTAAACGTTACGAATGACTTTCCGTTGGATGTTGGAAGAGGCGCGCGGATCGTTAAGGTGGAAGAGAGTGACGGGAGAAGTAGATTTGCCTGGTTACTCGTGACCAGGGACTATGGTTCGCAGGCAGTTCGGTGGGGTGGCTTCCGAAGAATCTTGTTTGTTAAATAGCTTTCTCCAAAAGGGATTCCGAGGGCTACGATATATAAGCGATGAATTAAGACGTATCTCAACTGTTCATTGAGCTCAGAGGTAACGAACTCGATGAATAGTTTACTTGAACAAACCGAAGTAATTGGTTAAGATTGACGTCATCTCTATCAGTTTGCATCGATGACTTTAGGGAAAGAAAAACAACCCGTTCCGCGATGAGAGCGATGTTTTATGAATTTTAATACAGTAAAGCCTCGAAAACTCGGCCTAATGTGGACCGAAGGGTGGCCGAGTTTGTGAAAATGCCGGGTTATCGGGAATGGGGTTAAAAAAAATAAGTATGAGTGTTTCTTCAAAAAATACTGTACTGTACTTGTATGTATTGTTTACTTGAGAATACAACAGAGAATAAACTGCCCAAATACCCTTAAACAAAGGAAAAATACATCTTTTATGAAGGCATAGAGCCTTTACTACATGAAAATGAAAATTAATGAATACACTGTGTACAGTAATTTACCCGATAAGACAGACCTCAGAAAAATACTTTATGAGGCATAAAACTGTCTTTATCATGAAAATTAATTAACTAAGGATATTTTTTGCCCTGCCAGGGTGTGGCAGAGTTATCCGGAGTGCCGAGTTTTCGAGGCTCCACTGTACAATATTTTCTGGTTACACACAAAATATGTTGCTTATTGTTGGACATTTTACGTACGTTTTAGAAACTTTAGGCTTTTATGTCGTAACGCTTATTTTCCGTATTTAAAGTGGTGGAGCATTATAGGCTCCCGGTTAATATTTTCGCTCGCAACTGAGTTTTGGGTATGTATTAATTAATGACGTTGAACGAAGGATGCTGTAAAGCAATGCCATTACGTGACGAAACTTTACTTTTTGAAGTCGTATTAAAGTCCCGGGAACAAAAGGAAATATAACGGGGGGGGCTTAGAATCCCGTCGTCCGATTTCAACACGCGACGTTTCGTAGATATGTCTTTCAATATAAATGTCGCTTTCCTTTTAAGTTCGTAGGGATTGTCCAGTAAATAAAATATTAAGTATCGTTTAAGGTAATTTCCTTTTGACTCATTTTCGGTATACAAATAGAGATGTTTAGATATTTTATTTTTCGGAACAAAATAAGTAACAGAGACCAAACTATTTTCTGTTTGCAGAAAATTCGCGAGTATAATTTTTCGCTCCTATCGGGAGGTACTGTACACTTTTGCCAATATTGTTTTACTAGTAAAATGTTACGGGTCTTTTGAATCTGCCAACGTGTCTTCTCTTAAATAGCCACTACCTCCCACCAATGACTTCACTTCCCAGAAATCTTTTCGGAAAATATGAAAAAAATACTAAACGAAGCGACTTTCTTCCACGACAGAATCCAAGTGCTAGATCTACGGGCCTCCGCTGGGGAGTCAACGATGCGTTTGCCCCACTAGATCGGGTCTTCCGTTCTCACCATCACCCAGCCATATTGCCCAGAGATAGTACAATTTTAAACAATTATGATAGAGTATCTTATATTTCTGCCCCATTGAGAAAGTTTCGACGTGGCCGGATGGTTTGTAAGGAGGAAATTCGACAGCGATAGTTCGCGCTTTGATTATAGACGAATCTACCGTAAGAATTGTTTCTGACGTTCAAATAGAAGGATGGCGTGGATTGAACGACCACTCGCCTATTTTTCGGTCCGATAGACCAAAGTACTCGGAACTGTAGAAAACATTGGGGATTGGAAAGTGTTTAATGCGGGGTCGTGTTTAAGCCGCTTCCACCGAGTGTATTAAACGAGGAAGTTGGAAATGACGCCACCCTACAGCGGAATTCTTAAAAATTTCTGTTTGCCCGAATGTAAATAATAATCCGTTTTGATCGTACTTTTCATATTAAGTTTTGGCGTTAGAGGAGTGTTTTGTGCGGAAAGACTCGTACGCGATAAGCCCGACCGTTTGGCAAATTAACAAATTTAGACCATTGTCTTTGACCGTCCGTTACACCGGAGGGTTGGAATTTCCGCCGTTCCTGGCCAAATTCCGCTTTTCGACGCGGAAGACGACGTCCAAGTTCCTCGTTTCGACCTCCGTCGACATTTTCTGCCATTTCCTTATTTTCGCATAAAACGAAACGCGGCGAAAGGTTTTTCTCGCGCGAGAAGCCAGGCCAACATCCGGGTTAATTAAAAAGGAGGCATTTTCTAATTCCTCCGGAGGGCGCTAAAAGTAACAGATTCCAGAATATTCGCGTATTTTTGAAAAATTTCTTCATTACCGACGAACGGTCACAAACCGTACAAAAATCGATCGTCGCGCGATTATTCCGTCCCCCTTTAATACGACGTTCTCGATATAACGCTTTTGTGTAGAAGTAGAACGAGTCTTAGGCTATTTAAAAAGTTGCCAACTTCTTTTGTTATTTACGCAATTTGTCCCCGATTTTCAATGGTTATCGCCGTTAAAAGCGTTCGTTCATCCGTAGATCTTTTCCTCCGTCTAAAAATAATTTAATTTGCCACTCTCTTATCTCGTTTTATGTCCGTAGACGGATTCGATCCGAATCTATCGCCTCCATTTATCCGTCTTTTTGTAATTTCTGCTCGCCACTTATTTCGACAATTAATTCGCGCAACGCGTCTTACCCGACAGATTTCCAACAAACCGTGGACAGACGCGACGACTGAACTTTTGCGTTTTTCCAGAAGGAAAGGAGGCGACGCGTTTAAAAGGATGTTTACGCCTTTTGACCTTTGACGTATTTACGCCGGACGGGCGGAAGGCCGATCTTAGTTACGGTCCGTGGAGGTCTCCGTCGCCAAGCGCCTTCTTCCGGGGGCGGGTTAGAGAGTCGCGCGGGGCGCGGCTGCGCTCCTTTCTGGGAGTTTTTTCCGAGTTTAGCCGAGTATTTCGGGTAGTAAAAAGGCTGTAAGCTTTCTGCTCCCCTCGTAAAGATTTCTGGATTGGCTACTGCGCTCCTCCCACTCCAAATACTCTGTCGGAAAATATTGGATGGAAGTTACGGACTCCTTCTTTCGAGATAGAAATGCGCGTAACGTTACGCTAGCAAAGTCGTACTTCGTTTAGCTCCTTCCGAAAAAAGTAGCCTTTCCTAGTTTGGCTCGTTGACTCGGATTCGAACTCCATTCTCCGGACGGAAGATCGGAAGGTGACCAGTTTGTGACGCGTTTCCTCCAGATAAATTTCGTTAATGCGTCGGAGTTAAGAATGGTGGCGTTTCTTCCGGGTGGGACACACTTTAATTCGAAAAACAATGCGCAAATAATCGTTCGATCGGTGCTCCTAAAAACGGATATCTACTACTCCGACTAAAACATTATGGAGGGTGATCCCGGGTTCGATTTCGGATAACATCGTCGGTAATGATTCAGATCCTCGAACAAACCGCAAATAAAGAACGTCCCGGCGGTCACCTACTTCTACCACGCCGCTATCGGTCGTTCGGGAGGATTTCTGATAGAATGCTCGGACCACCCTTCCGCTTCCGGCTATTTTCCCAGGGAATGGTGCGGCCGATCGATCTCCAGTGGCCATAAAGCGAAAGAAAAGTAAAATAAACTGATCTCGAGTCTTTCGGTTTTACTTCCCCGTATTTTACTTTAAGACCCAAAGTTTTTTAAGAAGTCGGAAAGAAGGAAAGACCTCCTGTCCGGCTTACCAAAGCCCGGAAATAAAGATTCCGTGCACGAACGAGGATGGAAGTTTCGGTCCTTGACGAAAGTCGGGACGGAGGTATTTTTCGAGCCTCTAGGCAGGGAATTTGTCGAGAGAAACTGCGGTAGACATCGGCCGAATGAAAAACTGCGTTTCGACGGAATGGCCAAAATTTCCGGTAAAAATTATAATTGGTGGGAAATACCCGAGAATTTCGAGCAATCCGGGCACCGAACGTTCCCTCTTTTTCCGAAATTCTGAAGTTAGCGTTAAAAAGCGTCCGAATTTCTTTTAAGGAACCAGATTTGTCGTTTTCGGACACGAAGTCCTTCGTTCGACCGCTATTTCTAAAACCAAGATGGCGGCCTCTACAGGACCGTCCCGATCTTTAAAACGCACGCGCTTCATTACTTCCAGGTTATTAATTAATTAATTCAATGAATAGAAAATATCGGCCGCTTAAACATAAAATAAATAAGACTTTATTCGCGTCTAAACAATTCTCTATAAAACAATTATACAATGGGAAAGGAGGGATTCTCCGTCGCCTCCGGGAACGGGACGGAGCGACGCGTTCTGGCAGTTGCGCTTCGACAGAAGCCAAAGAAACGTGGCGTTTCTTTTCACCGCCGGATCCGCCCCCTTCGGCCACCCCATCTCCGCCTTCAATTTCCGGTCGGAAACGGGCGAGAGAAGGCGCGGAGACCGAATTACGTCCACTCGGACCCTTTCCGTCTTTGGCTTAATAGGACGAGGACAGACGAGGATCGCCGGGGTTGGCGGTCTCCGTTTAGCGCTGCGCGAGTTTCGCTATAAAAATATTATTTGGCAGCGCCGTCCGACCCGAAAGTATTTACAATATTACGACGGCCGCGGGAGACAGAGCCGAAGGACGTCAGACGTTCAGAGAATAATAGATAAATCCTCGGTCTCCGAAGGACTCGGAGGAGGCGGGCGGAGAAGAGCTGGCCCCTTCCGGAACGCCCCTCTCCTCCTCCGGTCCCTCCCTGCCGTCCGCCTCGGCGCGCCTATCTGCCGCGCGCGGGGGCCAAGTGGGATGACCCTCGACCGAAGCCGGGGGACGGATCTGAGACTGCAGTCGACGCAGGATCTCGAAGGTGGACCCGAAGCGGGGTCTGATGCCGCGCACCGAAGGATTCCTCTCCAAACCCGGATCGGTCAGGCTGTACCTCTTCCTGATCCTCTCGATCCTGCCCAAATATTGTTCCACGAAGCGCTCCAGTTCGTCCGAACGCGAAGTCTCTATTTTCCACTCCCGCACGTCGCCCGGGACCGTCACCTCTCCGTCCCAAAGAGTTTCCGGACGCACCAACCACCTCAACTTTTCCGACAGACATTCGGTGCTGGAGGCTCTCCGCCCGGGACGACCGGAAGTCGCTCGTCTCTTCACTTCCGTCGCCTCCAGCGTCGTTCGGCAGTAAGAGGATTCTTCCATCCGCCTGCGGATATCCGAAGTCCTGCTGCGGGGCTCTTCCGGTTCTCGCTCCTCCCGAGATCGAGCGATCGTCTCCTCTTCTTCCTCTCGGTTCTCTTCCGGTTCTTCCGCATCTTCCTGGACGGAAACGTCGGAGTCTCGGTCCGGCTCGGCACGGCGCGTCGGGAGAGGCGCCCGGCCATCGTCCTCGGACGCGTCTCTTTCGCATCGAATCTCTTCTTGTTGGACAGTCCTGGTCAAAACGATAGTGTCGCGCGAGTCGTCGCTGTCCGCCTCCTCCTCCTCCTCCTCATCTTCCTCTTCGTCCGCTTCTTCTTCTCGGTCGTCGTCGCGCGGTTGCAGCACGTCCCAATCGTCGTCGTCGTCGTCGTCATCTTCGTCGTCCGTGGTCCGCCGATTGACAGAGACGACGGGGAACCAATCGCAGTCCCAGTCTCCGTCGTCGAACTCTTCTTCCGAGTCCCGGTATTCGAGGGGAGGGTCGAAGGCGAAAAGCGTCTCGGTGCCCTTGACGGGCTCCTCCCTGCCCAGCGGCGCGTCGTCCGCGTAAACGATGGCGGTGCTACTGAAAGTGACGCATTTGTAGTTCCTTTCCGCTCCGCTCCTCTTCAGAGAGGATTTTAAGGGCGCGGCCATCTTCCCGGCCCCCTCTTCCTCCATTTTTTCTTCGGACTCTTCTTCGTCTGGAGAGCGCCGCGCCGCCTCCGACGCGGCGCCCGATTCCGTCTCCGCTCTCGACGTCACCATGGCATCCGAAGGCCGATGGGAAAATGGCGCTCTGGAAAATAAAAGAGAGGAAAGTGAAAAATCTTTCCGCCTTTACTTTCGTTTTTTCTTCCCGACGTCGGTCAGTCGATCTCCCCACCGACGACGGGCGCCACCTTTTCTCTAATTTGACTCCGCGGATCGACGCGGTCGATAACCCGGAAACGACGCGAATTACGTTCGGGAAAATACGATTCGGATTCCGAAACGAAATGTCAGCAAAAAAAAAAGTACCTTCCGTCAGTGGGCATCACCCGCCGAATTCGAATTACCAACCGCGCTCGGACGAGGTAATACATTTAAAGGAGCGACTAATTTGCATAATGGCGGGCGCTAATCCGAGTCCGGGGGAAAGGCGAAACGGAATTTTGCTCTGGTCGTATTTTCGGCCATTTTATCGGTCTCACGAAGACGAAGGACGATAATTGTGGAATAATTACCGCCGGTCGTAGCGCCCTCCGACGGCCGATAACTGAAAACGCGCTTTAAAAGTGACGGAGAAAGGAGCGGAAGGTCGAATTTCTCCGCCACGGGAGTAGGAACGCGGCCCTTTACGTCACGCGACGTAAACAAACCGCCGTGGCGCGTGTTTACGTCGGAAAATCCCGAGACGCGGAGTCGCCGGAGACTCTCGACCCGACCGAATTTGCGGATTTAAAAAGGAAACGAAGCCGCAACGCCGCGGGGAACGGCGGACACCTTAACCGACTAATTATCCTAACGAGGCGAGAGCCGTTAGGATAATTATCCCGTCCGGCTATTTTCGTCGGCGGGAACGCCCGTTTAACCCGTCGTTATAAGCGGGTCTTAATATATCCGGTGGTCGATCCGTACCGGGGGTTAACTACGCGGCGTCGACCCGGACGCGCGGCCGCCGGCCGGGAAACAGAGCGTGGAACGGCGACCCGGACCCGAGATGCGAAAAAAGTCGGCGACGCCGTCCGGAGGGGGAAGCGGCCGAAAGACAACGAAGGTCGAAGGTCGAAAGGCGGGCGCCCGATGATTTGAGGTTAAAAGAACGTCTCCGCTCCCGAAAGTCGGGGTAACGGAGCGGCCGTCGCCCGGGTTTAAAGTCTCCCACCTCGGATATCTCGTCCGTTACGAGAGTTGGAAACCGGAAAGGAGTTTTATGGGATTTTTACGCAATCGGCAGCTACGTCATTACCAAGCTACGCCAGAGTACGTCGGGAAAAGCTTCCGCGGAAGATCGATAGACGTAGCGGAGTTAACGACCAAAACTTTTCGACTTGGCTTTTAGCCTCGGACAAAAGAAAAACGCGGTACAAAGAACCGATTTCCGCTTCCGCTTCGTTTAAGAAAAGAGCGTAAGGCAGAGCCGAGATATGGACTCGTCCCGGGCCGTAACCGAGAGGGGAGAAGTATATCGGTAAGGGGGACGAATTAGTCGAGCGAATCGCCGGTCGGTGGCCCATTAAACCAGATTTACGACTCCAACCATACGAGACGAAATCGATGCAACGTTCTTAATAGGAACGTTTCGGAGAATAAATTGTTGGCCACGTTTTCGCGCGCGTCGCGGCGAGTAAAAGTCGGAGAGACGGCGGGAATTGCCGGAACGAACGTTACTTCGGGGTTCGGATATTCCCGTTGGACTAGCGATAGTTTTCTATTGTTTGGCCACGAATAAAGGTCTTAAATCGAGACTTTCTTCCATCGACGTGGCTACTTTACGTTCTAAAATATGGCATTTGCTTCCCTAATTAATACCGCGTTTTGTTACGCCATTATGGCTTAATATTTCCGGTCCTCTCGGTTTACCTACAGTTTTAATATTTAGTAAAATATTATCTCCGTTATCCGTCGAAGAATCTAACGATTCATTTCTCTTACTCAAAGAACATTCGTCTTTCGTTCTGTCCAAAGTGTGTGCCAAATATCGCAACGCCCAAATCCGGGATGCGAACGACCTTTAATTTTCTGCAAAGTAAACTTTTGGCACCGACTCCGCTTTTTTTTCTTTCCGCCGTATTTTTTCTAACGGAACTTGGTCGCGAGTCGGTCGTTTACGGAACGAGGCGGGTGGTCCGCACCGTATTTTCAGCCCCCCTGGCGTGTCGGAAAGAAAAGGCCGATCTGTTCCTCCCCTTTGCGCTTCGCTAGAAGCCGGACGGAATACTTACGGTATTCCGATAATGACGAAATTTACGCGACATTCGAGGGTAGACGGATTTTTTTTCGGGAGAGGTAAAGGGTTGGCACCCGCCCAAAATCCTTGGAAACGTCTTCCCAACGGAGAAACGACGGGAAGTCGGGCGCCGACCTGACAATCGTCTTTAATTCTTTAAGTGTCTTCGGTCGTGGCGTCTCGAGTGCCGATTATCGTCGCTGCGCCCCCTCGCCACTTTTCTCACGTCTCTACTTCGATGGCCCTCTTCTTCGTTTCTATTTGTCTCGGTATAAAGTCCCGTCGCGTATCGCTTTTTCGAACGGAAACGACGCTTCGTCCGCCAAAAATCCCGTTGTTCTTCGTAGGAGAGGACGAAAATTTTCGCTCCTCCTACGAGAGGTTCGAATTCCCACTCGCCACTCGCTCGGTCGGAGGAAAAGAAAGCGGGAGTAGAAAACGACGTCGAAACGAGGAAGACGGCACGAAATTTCTCGACTTTTCCCCGTGGGAGACGATCCGTTCGCTTCCCTCACGACTTTTACCCAACATTTCTTTCCAGTCTTAAAATAACGCGCGGATCGTTCACCCTCTTTTCGGCGGAAATTTTCCTCGGTTCTTTGCTCGCCCGTCGTAATCAGACGGACGCGACCAAGGATTTCAATAACGCCAATTTGAATCGCGACTCTTTTAGCCTTCTGTCTCGCTGTAGAAGGGCTCCAGAAAAGGTAATAAGCGGAATCCAGGAAAGAACTCGATTGGCGCGTGATGACACATTTCGATAATTAAATTTATTTTCCTGGAAATAAGAAGCCGTAAGACCCGCTTCCTCCATTGGCTTGGCGTTTTGTCACTTGCAAGGTTTCGTCGCCCGCCAATCTCTGGCCGACTCCCGATTCTTCTTCCGGTTTTCCGTCGAAAGGAGTTAGCGACTGGGAATACGATTCTACCGACACCGGACCGAGTCGATCGGATCCGTCGCGCGCCGATCGACGATAATCTATGGGAAACAAAGGGAACCGGGAAAATTCGGCGTAATTTTCGCGGAAAATTTCCACCCAAGCGACGGCGCGGCAATTTCCCGTCGTCCCGGCCGACCGATTAATTACGTCGTCGGTCGAAGCGGTGGCCTCGACCGGAAACCCGGTAGAAGGGAAGGAGTACCGTCGTTCCTCTCGTTTCCGGCTCCGAGCGATCATCGACGTCGCGTCGAATTTCGCGCGCTTCGCCACGTCCGCCGGTGGCGCGCGTCGTCGCCTCCGTAAACGAAAAGCGTTTTAGCGGCCTTTGGTCCGTGGCCACGGTCGTCGGCGTCGAGGGGAGGAAAACGCGAGATCCGTCGTCGTCCCGGAGTCGTTTGCCGAGCCGTGCCACCGCGGCCGTCGATCTCTCGGCCGTCGGCCGCCCGATTCTCGGTGGCCTACCTCCTATCGGCGAGATGGCGCGTGGGAAGGCGTCGGAGGCGCGCGACCGGAAGAGAACGGCGGGTCGAAGGCGGCGGAAAAGGCCAAATAAAGAGTCGTCTACTTACTTCGGGGAGGACGAGTGTCGGTGGTAGTCGACATCTGGTCTTCGCGCCGACGACTGGTCGGCGTCGATGCCGGCAGAGGCGCTGGCGAATTTGGCGTTTGGCGGTTGGTCGACGGACCGCGACGTCCCCGCCGCTCGGCGTACGTCTACCGCGCCGACTCGCCGCCGCAATCGCGCGCCCCGGCGCAAGCTCGGGGCTTTCTGTTTGTCTGTTTCGTTTCCGAAATCTCCGGAAACGGAAGGGAGCGACCGGTCTCCTCCCTCCGTTTTACCCGTCAAAACCAATCCGGTTTTAATTTAAGCCGAAAGTTGAACGGAAACTCTGAAATTACGTAGTCGAGCGCGCCAAATGACAAGCGCCTTTCCCCGGGAACGGGAGGAAATGGAATTTATGATGTTGGCTTGTCTTTAACGAACGAAGAAAGGGGTTTGCGGAGAAAACGGAAGTTGCCTCGGAGGCGAGAGTAATAATCGAGGAAGTATTTCGAGAGTAAAGACGCTTCGGTTCTGGTCCAGGCAACGACAAAATTACTTCTAATTTAATTTCTCCCAGGTAATTATTCTCTGTTCCGAAGCTTTCACTCGTGTCCACGTGGAAAGCGACAGATTTCGGAGGGACGGAGCAAATCGCCGATTTGTCATTCCCGTGGACCTCCCGACAATTCATTTCTTACTTTCCCCAACCAAACGGATGGGAATGGCCGTTAAAATGTGAAATTCCAATTCGTTCTTTTCTTTTCGCAAATACGATTAAAATGAAAGAAAAACCTAAAAGAAAAAAGAAAAATATCGAAAATTTGGCCTCTTTTCGGCCAACAAACAGTAAAAGGTGGAATCTGCCACACAGTCGCCACCACCGAAAAATTTAAACCCTTCTATAACGCCGTTACGTTACTTTCGAGCCTATTTTCCGTCGGGGTCGTTTGCTAGGATTTTAGGGTGCAGAATTAGTTCTAATTTTGGCCACACGGTGCGCCATTGGCGACTTTCCATCCCGGCGCCGGATTTCCGGTTAAGTGTTACTGTCGGTGGACTCCTTGGGTAGCTCGGAGCCCCGTTAATTTGTACAGTCGCCAAACAGACGCGATTAAATAGCACTCGATATAAAATAATAGAAAATTTGACGGAAGGTCGCGATAAAATTATTAAATTAAAGTTGCCTAAGCATTAATATTATTAGCAAATTTGCTCGGTAAGTGAAACATCCGTAAGAGAAATCAGCGGCCGAGCGAATAAAACCACCGAACACTGGCAATTGGTTCCACAAAAAAGCCGGCAGAGTGGAGTTTTCCGGGTTTTCTTCTAACATCTAAATGGTGACAATGGATAATATTTAAGGGTGTGGTCTTCCATAGTAAGCTCGCGGGATGCACCCCTTGGCATATCGCCCGTGTCTTGCCTTATCCCATCACTTTAATCGAACGAAAAACGAATTTTGATGCCAACCAGCTTTTCACTGTAAATACATTTACAGAGAATTACATTATTCCACCTCTGCCGGTAGAATAATGTCACGAATTCTGACTCTTAAGAATCGACACGACGCTCCTTTTCCAAATTACGTCCTTCTCATACTAGATTATTGTAAAATGGCTTCTTTCGGTATCGTTTGCTTTCTTCCTTCTACTCTACACGCGTTAAAGCTTTTATCTGCTAGAATTCTCCATTATAGACAAAGATATTGGAAATGACTTCTAATGGCTGAACTGTGAATAAAGCGCTTTCTTTCCGCCATTTATAATCCATTGCGGTCCAAAAGTGGTTAGTCGTATTCCACCGAATTCTCTCTCCCGAAATGAAATTATTGACTCGTTGCTGTCAATTCTAATAGGTCCTTTTTGAAAGAATTCCCTCGAAAAAAACACGACAGCGGCTCAGTGTATTTGGAATTTCGGGATGAACGCGTGAAGTCATATTGTAAATGAGACAACCAGCAACAAAGTACATTTAGTGTAAATTCCACTGCTTCCAGACTTTCTAGGAACACCTTGCACGGAATAATGAAGAACAGTTTGAAGAAAATTTGAAACACAGGGATAGACAAAGAAATAACACGCAGTCTTCTTTTTACTTTCTTGCCTTAACAGAGGAAAAGTAAGGCAATCGGTCAAAAAATGACGTCCCAAGATTTTTACATTTTTGGACTCTTCTCGAAACGTCGCGAAATGCAAAATATTCGGGTTTTTTCCCTGTATGTATGTGTGGGAAGCAGGATTTTGTTCACCCCGTTTGAAGCTTAAGTTCTGTGCTTTTTGCCGAAAATTTCTGAAAATTTGCAGGGCGGTTCGTTTATTAGGGGGATCGATGCTGTTAAATTTTGGTAATTAGTCCAGAGATGGGGAGATAAACGGGTGGTGTGTATCTCCAGTAGGGTCGGGCTCAATGACCATTTTGCTTATTATTAGCATTTACAATTTTTATATTACCCATCCCTACCCTCAAAATTAAGCTTTTTGTCATTTTATAATACCTAAAAATATAAAAAGTTTTTAAATAAAATATCGTAACAGATGGCGCCGCCAAATGTTGCCGGGAAAGTTAAAAATAAATCCAGCAACGAATTGCTTAAATTTGATTAGAAGAATGCAACTAACTATCCCACTAACTATAAAATATGCCCGAAATTTCTTGTCCTACTAATCGTTATACTTCTGAAATCACACAATTTGATAAAATTAGGACTTATCACACAGAAAAGTATCCGAGAGCACGCGAAATTAATAACATAAAATTGTCGTTTTGCAGAATGCATTTCGGATCCAGATCCCTATTTTACACCTTTTATAAAAATTAATCTTTTAAACTTGCGCTAGTTTTACCTAGTTTTTAGATTACAATTCATTTTACAACCTTCCTTTGATACCCTACTAGAACCAGTCCTTTACAAGTTTCGTAGTTACAAGTAGGCTCCTCCTCAGCTGTTGACGAAACTTTAGAAACTGACAAAAAGATGCAAGAATTCTAGACTTTAAATGCATTCTGCAAAATGCTAATTCTATTAATTTTGACTGCTAAAGAGCGGATAAATGCTTGTGTGATAAGTCCTAATTTTATCAAATTATGTGATTTAAGTATAACACCACACTGTAATTTATAACGGCTGGAATTATTAATATCGCCAAGGACTTTAACATTTAGTAACCATAGTAACCTAGTATGCTGTTTGCCAATGCTATTGTGCTGTGTGAACTTCCCCAAACCAAGGCTGAGAAGGAACTGGAAGATTGGAGGAAAGTTTTGGAAGAAAGGGGCACGAAGATTAGAAGAACTAAAATGGCTTATATGACTGTATGGTAGAGACGAGTGTAATATTAAAATCCGAAATGTGCCGCTCTCTTTTGTTCCGACTTTTAAATATCTTGGGACGTTTGTGGAGATGGGAGGAGGATTGAACTCGGAAGTGCAGCGTAGAATTCAATTCAATATGGATGGATGAACTGGAGGAAGCTGAGCGGTGTGTTATGCGACAAGAAAGTTAGCTACAATCTTAAAGGAAAATTGTATAAATCGGTTGTTAGACTCTCAATGTTATAAGGAGCCGATATGGGCAATAACAAGAGCCCGAGAAAGAAAGGAGGAGGTGGCGGAGATGAAAATGTTGAGATGGATGCGTGGAGTGTCGAGGAAGAATAGAATAAGGAATGATTTTAGAGGTTCTGTTAAGATGGACCCCTTGAGCAAAAAGATTCAAGAATGCAGGTTGAGGTGGTTTGGCCACGTAGAGCGAAGAAACAACAATTATGCTGGAAGGAAGATAGGAAGACTGGTAGTAAAAGGAAAGAGGAAGACCAAAGATACATTGGAAAGATAAGGTGGAAGAAGACTTGAACCAGAGGGGACTTAAGAGAAAAGTAGCCCTTGATAGGAGAAATGGAAGAAATGCATTAGAGAAGGAAATACCAACCCCATATAAACATGGGAAAAGGTGAAGATAAAGAAGTAACCTAACCTATGTAAATTGAGAACAAATTAGTGAAACAAGAACAGAGCTTCGAGATATTCCCAAAAACTGAAACTCGCTGATTCTAAATGAACAGAGTATAAAATTATTCAATCAACAGATCAATAGGAGAAAAATATCAAGAAGGACTTTCTGTGAGAAATTTGTCTCTAGTTAAGTGTTGCCGTGTGAATAAAACCAAAAAACTCTTCGTGGCCAGCTAATTGTTGGAGCACGAACTGGTGACAAATACATTTTTTCAAAATGCTCTCTGCCCCGTGGTCACTAAAATGGCCTTTAGCGTGTGCATTATAGGTTTGGCCAAGCCGACAATGGGGTGGCTGGGTGGTGAGGGACAGGATCCAATATGTCTAGACAAACCATCCCAAAAAATTTCTCGATTCGATTTACCATTTATGACAGGCACCGGACCGAGTGGTGACCACTAAGACCGGTGCCTGTCATAAATGGTAAATCGAGTGAAATGTTAACAGAATACATTTTAGTGAGTGGATCCTTCGGATGGCCGCTCTGGCAATTTGGGATCGAATCCGGGCAAGCAATTCTAAGAATTTTTCACGGACAGTCTTTCTAGATACGTTGCCTATTATTTTGGACTTTGCTCAACTCGTGATAGGTATAGAAAAAAGATTCTCTTAATGCCCACTAGGAAAAAACAATAAAAATATTCTGCAGCCTGTTAGTTAATCACATACAATTTGAGTCCAGAAGTGAAAAAAAGGCTATCTTGATTTAAACTTCCTTTCATTTTTAAATCTTTCTGTCCTGTATGTTTTTTCCACATCCATAGTGGGTTTGGGCAGGTCCACAATGGGGTATTTAGATGGTGTGGAATGGGACTTGACCACCCTTGAAAAATTTCTGGGTTCTTGCCTGGAGGTCAATTTTGAGTTTCCTTGAGCATCTCGACATAATCTTACCTGAATTATGTTACAAATTATTATGTTAAATAAGAAAATGTAACTTCTTGAATTATGATTTTATCAATAAAAAAAAAATGATCATCATATTTAAGAAGAAAAATAAATTTGCAACTTTTATTTAAAAACAACATATATAATGCATTCAACTAAACATATTACAAATTTCCAAGCAGTATCAACTTAATTCTTATAATTCATAGGAATTTTGTTAGTTTCATGAGATTCATGACACCCTTATTAACAATTCTGCATCATCAATAAACATCAGGTATTTGTTTCTCTCAAATACTTATCAAAGTGATAATTAAAAGTAATTATTAATTAGGAGCAAACTACATAGTAATTGCTTTCATTGTAATACTATTTTTAAATCTTTTATTATTTCAAAATTAGAATAACAAGCTCTCCATTTGAAAACAATTACAAAATAGTTATTAATTATTAAAATACAGTGTAACAATTTACCTTTACATTTTTTGTGGTTATTTTTGAAATGATGGTGCAGAATTTAAAATAAAAAATTATCTGTATTAGCAAATAAAAACTTACTATTAAAAAGGTGAGCATTTATTTTTTTGTATTGAAAATACTCCGCTACAAACTTCTTTTTATGCATGTTGCACAAAATTAAGAGGATGTGCCTAAGTGCATTGGTCAAAACAGTAAGGATTCAGTTACTAATGTATAAAGATGGTGGAATCAATACTGTGTCGATGCTGTGAACCACTCCGTTACTCACAGTGGCATCCGGAAGTGTCACTGTTGCATTATTTATTCTAATCACATCTGTAAAGAAAAGTAATAATTACTAACTAAAAAAATGTATGTCAAATTTAATTATTTACAAATTTTAAAAAATTAAAAAGTCCCAAAAATACTTAAAGTTCTCTTTTAAACTAATGAGTTAAAATAACTCAGTTTTTCCCGACTTATTTATTTATTTTTTATATATTAATTATTTATGTTTTAACCATTCTAAAATAATATTTACAAATTTATGAATTTCAATGGTGGAGTTTCCTGAAAATAATGATCTAATACATGATTTTCCAAAACAATATGTAGATTAATGTATTTAATTTGCATAATATGACAATAATTAAAAGTTGAAACTAATAATTTTGAATAATACAATTCCAGAACTATTTTCGCATCTATTACTGCATAGTGGGTTACGTTATGGAGTGTCTATCTGTCATTTTAAATTGCAATTTGAACTGATGCCTATGTTGTAATGGTTGATCCCACAGGTACAGTGCATATGGTGGTGTGGGTTAAGCAAAGATTTTATCTTCATTCTAGCAGAATATTGGTTTTAATGTATTCTGAAGATTATAATATTACATGCAAACCAATGCCATATGTCATCGGGCTAGATAATGGCTATAATACTAATAAGATATGAAACAATTTGGTGCTAGAGGGAGGCATTAGGCATCATCTCTTAATAAATTTAATAATTATAATTTTTAATTAAATAATTTAGAACTACTGAAAGAAAAGAATCAGCCAAGAGTGGGACTTGAACCCGCAACTCCTGCTTAAGTTACAGTAATTGTTATAAATTAATCTAAATGGATTTGAAAAATAATGTAAATTATTCTTTTTTCTTTTCAGCTTGCATCTTGTTTATTGTTTAACTAACTCTCTTTTTGTTTTATTGTTGATCTTGTTCTAAGTTGCTTGAAAAAGACCTAATGTCTTTTTGAAAATAAAATAAAAAGTAATAAAAATATAATATACATGTGAAAAACAATGATAAGATTGCTATCATATAATTTGTACATGCATATTCCCAGTAGAAGCACTGTACTGTCGAATATGGGACAGCTTCCATGGCAAAAATATTTGAGTTGTGTAAAGCAACCAGATTATACGCATTCATGTATGCACTTTACAGAGCACCAACCTCTGGCGGTTTAGCTGGTGGATGCTACACACCAAAATTTCATGTAATGCTTCCAATGATTCCATCCATCAGCCACTCATAGGGAGCTATTTGACTAAGTGGATTGTTCTAAGATTTTAAAAAGTAAAGAATATTCAATGTTATTTTTATATGCAATTCTTTACAAAGTTATATTTACTTATAATTTTCTTTTAATTAGAATTATATCGACAGATTTTCAGACAAAATCTTTAGAATTTTTATCACTTTTAGACGTTAATAATTTTAAATATTATAAAAAAAATTTTTCCAAAGTGAGTTTTAATTCTTTAAATTAAGTAAATTTTATGGAGAATTTTTTGATTTATCTAAATTACATAGCAAATTGCAATATTTATATTTGTGTCCAGTCTATATTGGCAAGTCACTCTTAGACATAAAAAATATTATAATTAATGACAAACTGAACAAAGATATTAAATCATGATCTTTTTGTACATCATTAATTTTTATGGTACAAGTACCATGTACAAGTGTGTCTGTTGAGTGCAGTTTTTCAACTATGAAGCGAATTGATACATTCGCTAGGAACACTCAGTCGGAAGAAATATTTTCGTCACTAGCATTGCTTTCGATAGAAAAAGAGTTCTTAAATACTTTGATGGAATCGATGACGAGTGATTTTTATGATATGATTTTGCAGAAAAAAATTGCCGAATAGAGTTAGTTTATAAAAAATAATAAAAACAAGTTCTTATATCTTTGTTTTGTGTCAATGTATCTATTTTAGAATTAAAATAAATAAATTGTTTATTTTTGTCATTTCCAGTATTTGTTTAAAATTTTAATGGAAACATAGCTTCCCTATCATCAAATGTCACTGCATGCCACTGCCAGGATTACCACTCTGGTAATCCCTCCCTCATGTTGGCATTGCTGTAAACATTTAAAAAAAAGTAAATAAAGACAACTTAAATTTCATAGTTCTGTTCAATGGACTTAAATAATTAACTTATATAATTATTCTGTAAACATTATTTGATAATTCAATGCTAGAAATCAACTACAATACAGATAAAACTTTTCTTTAAAAAGAATTTAAATACTTCAAAATTTTTCAACAACAAATTATCTAAAAATGCAAAACTGTCAATATGTTTTTCTTTCTGCTTGATATCTTTTACTTATTTTTGTTATATTCATGGCTGTTATAACATATGGAAAGTATGGAGATCAATCAAATTTTGATTCCATCAATTCTTCATTTCTTGATGTTTTGACACTCAAGGAGCTGAAAAATGTAAAAAAAACCTTCACATAATTCCATGTGCATTCCTATTTTGCATTATATCACAGGACTGGATGAACCAAAAATTTTGAAATTCAGCAGTGTTATTTCTATATACAGTATAGGACATAACTGCTATTAAATTTTGTTGGTTAAAGGTCAATAGGGTAGGGCAGCGCTGTCCAACTGGCGGCCCGCGGGCCGTATACGGCCCGCCAAATAACTTTTACGGCCCGCGAGTACATTTTACTATGAATAAATTTGTGTTACTATTATTATTATTAATATTAAAATTATTTTACTACTGTGTTTCCCCGAAAATAAGTGTGTCATATTAATTTTTGCTCTGAAAAATGCTCTAGGTCTTATTTTCAGGGAATGTCTTATTTTTTCCAGGAAGAAGAATTCACATTTATTATTGAACAAAAAAAAGTCGAACTTAGACGAGAGTGACGTATATCCGGTGTGTCGAACTGTCGCCTTTTTATAGCGTCAACATCGGACTCGCTGACCAATTAGTGCTTACTGAACCGTAGCACTATGCAAATGTCGTGTGGTTTATCAACCTTCTTGGCCCCCGAAATGTTTGGTGAAGAAAATATGGCCCGTGGACTATAATAAGTTGGACAGCGCTGGGGTAGGGGATCATAGATAGGGGTTATATGTCACATCTCAAGTGGGATCAGACTTAATAAAAATTTTACTCATTACTGAAATTTATATTTTTAAAACTCATCTCTACTCTCAAAATTAAACCCTTTCTTTTTTATAATAATTAATAATATAAAAATTACTTTTTAATAAAATCTCATATCATCATATGAAATTTTAACTTGCAATTCTAATGTGACTTAGGATTTTTTTAAATAGAGATTTTTATTATAAAATTAAAAAAAAAATTACTCCTTTAAGCTTTTGTTATTTAAATTTTATATTGCAGTATAATTGAAAATTATTGGACTTTGAGGAAGAGTCCTTGCCAGTTTAAATGTTCTCTTAATCTTCAGTTAACCACCACACAGTGTGTGACAAATGCTACAATGACTATTTTATCTGCAATCTTAAATTATGCAAGTACAAGCAATTCTCCATTTAAATATTTTATCATTCTAAGAAAGATCTATAATGGTATTAACTGAATGTATCAGATCTAAATCATCTTTATAAAGTACATAGATTAATTTTCCATTGATATTGGACCCACCAGTGGCTGAGTGGATAAAACCACTGAACACTGGTTGTGAATTCATGCCCTGCTAATGGCTGGCCATGTAAAGTTTTTTTCATGCCACTTAGCTATTTACATTAGAATTTTGGTTCTTTGATATAGTCAGTATCTTTCTGTACTCACAAAGAAATTTAAAAAATTTTTTGTTTTGCAGTAGTCATTAATTATAATTTGAAAAAGAAAATTATATACAGGCAGAGTCTACAGATGCACAGAAAATTTAAAAGTACTGTTATATTCTAATGCTTTATGATTCATTTAACAAGAGACCTCCAAATCCACACACACAAATGACATTTTAAGATGGCATTGGATGCATTTGTTTCTGAGAAAAATGAAACTGAGACTCATTGTTGTGCCTGGTCCTCAAGTACAAAAAAGGCATGAAAAAATAATGGCATATCTTCATACATAAGTAGCATACATCATATCATCTGCACCATGGTGATGTGATAACACTTGTGACTTTATTTGTGTAATATTTGTGGTTCAAAACACAAATTAATTTTTCTAATATTTTCTGAATTTTTGTTGTATTAGGTTGTTGGTGTTTTACCAATTTGGAGAATTTTGTTATGTTTTCACTGTAAAAACTGCACCTTCCTAAAAGACATGTAATATTCATAAAGTTTGTTTAATTTGATTGCAGTTAGGTTACACACAATTTTCTAAATTATAGTTCTCCAGTGTTATCTGTTTATGTCAAGCACCAATACTTTATGATCCTAACTTTCAAGTACAGCCAAACCTTGAATTTTTAACTTAATTCATTCCTAAAAGTTGTTTGAAATAAAGCAAATTTTCCCATAAGAAACAAATAAAATGGATTAATCAGTTCTCAACCCCAAAACAAAACTTTTTTCATGCATAAAAATGTCTACAAATGCAATATAATATATATAAGTTCAAAATCAATAATTTACATACTTTGTAATTTTAAAGTCACGTAACTTCCTTGTAAAGTCTTCAACTTGAGTCCATCTTGAAATCCTGGACTATACCATACTTGGGGAATTATATGATATAATATAACTTCTATGGATAATAAAAATATTTTTATTAAAAAGTGATAGAAATTGTGCACAAAATTAAATATTTTGAGATAATTAATAATGAAAGAAATTATGTTATTTATATNCAGATATTTATCAGCTTTCAAGATAAAGGTTGAAGTAGTAGTGTCTACAAATATCAATTGAAGTGTGGATTGATGTAGAGAGAACTAAAGACATGGCATATTGAATGAAATGAAAGAATACAATATAATATAAAAGCTTTGAAACAGCAAATGTTGGTTAGAATCCAAAGCTTTTATCTATTCTGTATTTTACCTGCAAGGTGTGACAATTTAATTTCAGGACTGGTTGTGTAGTGCTGCAGTGTCAGTGTGCAGAAACTTGTCTAATTTTATCTATTCTGTATTTTATATACAAGGTGTGACAATTTAATTTCAGGACTGGTTGTGTAGTGCTGCAGTGTCAGTGTGCAGAAACTTGTCTAAGCTTGTCATAATAGTTCAACCATCTGGCTACTTGTCTGCAAAGATTTGTTCGTGTCTTGTAACTCATTCTTTTTCTGCACTCCATTTACATATTGCTGTGAGAAAGTGCTGTCATGTTTTTGTCATGGAACAAAAAGTGAACATTAAGTTTTGTTATAAGTTAGGTAAAAGTGCAACAGAGACGTATGCCCTCATCAAACAAGTTTATGGGAATGATGCCCTATCCCGCTCTCATATTTTCGAGTGGTTTGCGTATTTCAGGGATGGTCGGGAAGACCTTGAGGATGATGCTTGCCCTGGACGACCTCAATCAGTTCCAACACCAGTAAACATCGAAAAAATCAGAGACTTGCTGCAATATGACCGTCGAATGTCTATTCGGATGATAGTGGAGACAACTGGTATCAATCTGGAGACAACTCGTTGGGTTAGGCCTCAGTTTGCAGCAAGAGGAAGCTGGGTACCGCTGCATGACAATGCCCACCCACACACTGCGACTGTTGTCAAGGAGTTTTTGGCCAAACGTGGCATTGTGGAGTTGAACCACCCTCCATACTCACCAGATTTGTCGTCTTGCGACTATTTTTTGTTTCCGAAAATCAAAATCACATTGAAGGGATGAAGATTCGATGACCTGGAGGATATACAGCGCAATGTGACCAAAGAATTGAGAGCTGTCAATGGAAGTGACTTTTCCAAGTGTTTCAAAAACTTGTACAAGCATTGCGAGAAGTGCATTGCCCTCAAGAAAGATTACTTTGAAACATATTAAAAGGGTTTTTCATTATATGTTCTTTGTGTCCTTTTATTACCCCAGTCCTGGAATTTAATTGTCACACCTTGTATATATAACCAAAACCAACACTTTACAAATAATGGTATAAATAGAGACTCAACTCTGACTGCCTGAATGATATACAGTAGAGCGTCATTTATCCGAATCAATTGGGACTGGGGTTGTTCGAATAACTTATTTTTTGGATAACCGATTATATACGAAAAAATATATTAACCTATCCCGTGTTGAAATTTTTCTCCATTGCGTGTTGCTTTGTGTTGAATTTTCGTCAATGTTAAGCCTAACAAAAACTTTTTAAAATAATAATTGTGGCTATTGTATCGTTAAAAATTATTTTTTTATTTTGTACAAATAAAATAAATATATTGAAAAATATAAAAACCAAAAAAAAAAAACTTTAGAAGTTGATCTAGTATCAAAAATGTTCGATTCAGCATGACACAGTCCTCAGAAAAACACCACACAAAAGTGCCAGTGCTGCCAGGTAAAATACACACACCCACAAAAAAAAAAAAATATTGGAGTAGCCCAAGATATAGCCAAAGATTGTAGCACCACAACACTAGCGAAAATTTAAATTTGCTGACTGGAATGCTTTTGGATAACTGACCTTCGGATAAACGATGCTCTACTGTATAACCAAATCAATCAAGACAGACAATAAGTATTTTATCCACACTTTCTGAAATATTATGTTTCAATTGATTTAAATTTTAATTTATTAATTAATTTTTGATTTTATTTTTAATTTTAGTTTCAGTTTTGGTATAAAGGCCAGAGTTTTTATTATTTTATTATTATTAATTTAATTACAGTAGAGTGTCGTTTATCCGAAAGTCGGTTATCCGAAAGAATTCCAGTCAGCCTAAAGTATAACTTTTATTTGTTTTTATATTTTTCAATGTAAACTTATATATTTCATTTGTAAAACATAAAAAAATAATTTTTAACGATACAATAGCCACGATTATTATTTAAAAAGTTTACGTTAGGCTTAACACTGACGAAAATTCAACGCAAAGCGACACACAATGGAGAAAAATTTCAACACGAAATAAGTTAATATATTTTTTCGTACATAATCGGTTATCTGAAAAATAAGTTATCCGAACAACCCCAGTTCCCATTGATTCGGATAAACGATGCTCTAGTGTATTTTAGTTTTAATTAACTGGCTACCTAGTATAAATAAATATTAATTATTATTATAACATATAATTATATATTAATATATTTTTGTTATTTAACTTAAGCATATTTAAATACAAATTCTTGAATGCCATTTATATTATATGAATGCCAATTAATGCAGTTTTTATTAATTAATTTGATTTAGATTAAACTGCGGTGCATACAAAAAAAAAAAGGAAGATAGTATCTTTTCCTCATGTGCATTGAAATCTAATTTAAATAGCAATATTGTTGATGATTCATGTCTTGATGTATAATGACGTGGACAATCTCAGCATCACTAACTTCCAAATCAATAGTTCTGTCGTTGATTGGTCAGGCTGTTAACTTTCTTTAACATAGGAAGTATAGGTAGCTGACCATCTGTGGACGGCTCTTGCCAAGTAGCTTGTTCTGCAACTGAATTATCATATGGTAACCGGCACAAAAATAAGTTTAAAACTTTGTTTGTAAACCGAATTGTTCGAAACCTGAGGTTTAACTGTATTTGTTGTGGATGACAATTGATATTAACAATGTATTAATCATAATTTTTTAATGCATGTCTGGAATTTGAACTACAAAATTATATTGAACTCTCAGCTGAAGAAAAAAGATTGCTTGTTATGATTGTTGGGTTAAAAGTTAAATAATACCCATGATTACAATTTATGCAATTTACAATGGGTAAAATTCATATAAATTGTATATAATTATCAGTGCAAAGTCACACTTCCAATGCAAAAACTACATAAAATTAAACCAAATATTAAGAAAAATTCCATAGTTTTGATAACTAACAAAATTTCTGCAAACCTTCTACAAAAATATTACTGCAATAGGTTATATACACACTAGTACACCCAAAAAATCAGATTAGAAAGTATTAAAAGAATATAGGTTTATCTATATATTACATTTGAATCACAATTACTAGAGGTAGAGAGAGAAAAAAGTCCTCTTATTACCACTTTACCAATGGGAAAACTTGTTAGAATTTCATGTATGGTTGGAAGTTTTCCTTGTAAATGTAAATGTTATTTTTATAAATATGTAAATGCTAATAGAATAATTTTGTCCACTAACTGCACAAAGAAGAAAAAATTCTTAAAAAATGAAGATATATAAATAATTACATAATAAAAAATTCATTATCTTTAAAGATGCAGAGATGATTCTTAATGTTCTGTAGCAGATGCTTAAATTTAGAATCTCATGTTCCTTTGAATTCATCAGCACTTGAATATTTTACATACACCCATTTTGTTGAACAAAATATATAAATGAAAATTAATATAATAGTCTTTATTGGAATAGACTAAAAGATTTGTATAAAAAACATTGACAACTAATTAATTAATTTACTTAATCTCTTAAAGATCTCTTATTTCAGATAAAATGATCAACTAATATGAAGAATTGGTTATTCCCTCAAACACCTTCAGTTAACCTTGATTTTGTAGGAAGTTGCTTTTCTTTATCTGTTAATATTTGTGTTTAAAAAACAAATAATACAATACTTTTCTGCGTACAGTAGAGCATCAATTATCCAAATGTTGATCAACTGAAATGTCAATTAACCAAAAGCTTTCCAGTCAGCAAATTTAAATTTCCACTAGTACTGTGGCGCTGCAACCTTTGGCTATGTCTTGGGCTACTCCAATATTATTTTTGTTGGTGTGTGTATGTGTTTTAGCTGGCAGCACTGGCACGACAATGAGAGGGTACTTATGGATGTGCCAGGTTTTGAACGAATTTCAACATGGGATAGGTTAATATAATTTTTCATACATAATTGGTTATCTGAAAAATCGATTTTCTGAACAACCCCAGTCCCCAATTGATTCAGATAATCGATGCTCTACGATATTTGTTTCTGTTTGGGCTACTTAACATGACTTTTGCCACAAGTTTTTAATAAATGCTGTTATAACAATTTTATGACAATTTTCCAGGCATGCACAGAAACAATTAACAATATTAAACATAATGGATGTGTGTAAAAATTCAACTATAAGGTTTTAAATTTTATTTTACTATTTCTGCCCAACGGACAATAAGAGGGCTTTTTTCAAACCCACTTTGTTCAATTAGACACACAATAGGGCTGGGTGATGAGGGATGGGGCCTGACATATAATATCAGACCATCTCCAAAAATTCCTAAGATTTTTCAATCTTCTTGGATTTGAGTCTGGTTTCTAGAGGTAGGCTGATGCTTTAACAGGCATCTGATCCAATTCTAAATTTAAGTACAGTACCTTCTGTTATGTAATGACCAAGGCTGATGCCACTGTATGGGTAAAGTAGGCATTTGCCTAGGGCGGCAAATGTTGGATGGCAAATTTTTGTAAATTTATACAAAATTTTCAAGTATGTTATTTTTTTTAAATATTTTTTTAATTTTTATTATATGACATGACTTGAATATTGATTGACAGAGCAAAAGGTATGGAACTTCTAATTGATATGGCATTTCAAAACAAAATTTTTAAATTTTATAAAGGGAGATAAGGGCTTGCCTTGAGAGAGAGAATAAGGAGAGAGAATAAATGCATGTCTTGTCTCAGGCAGCAAAAACTCTATAGTCTATTTATCGTAACTTGGCACCTACTGTAAACAAAAATTTTGTTGTATTAATCCACGGGAGATTTTCATTGGTCAAATCACAATCGAAAGTGGCTAGACACGTGTTGACCAGTTAAGCCCTTTTTCTCTGCACATGTTACTAGGCTAGAGTGGTCACAACAATTTAAAAATTACCGAGATAATACTTAGAAAAGTTATTAAAGCCTACTTTAACATTTTTACATAGCTGTTTAAATTATTTCCATCATTTAAATATAGTTAATAATGTATATTTAATAATAAATTTTTGATATTTAATTTGACTTAAGCATATTTAAATACAAATTCTTGAATGCCATTTATATTATATGAATGCCAATTAATGCAGTTTTTATTAATTAATTTGATTTAGATTAAACTGCGGTGCATACAAAAAAAAAAAGGAAGATAGTATCTTTTCCTCATGTGCATTGAAATCTAATTTAAATAGCAATATTGTTGATGATTCATGTCTTGATGTATAATGACGTGGACAATCTCAGCATCACTAACTTCCAAATCAATAGTTCTGTCGTTGATTGGTCAGGCTGTTAACTTTCTTTAACATAGGAAGTATAGGTAGCTGACCATCTGTGGACGGCTCTTGCCAAGTAGCTTGTTCTGCAACTGAATTATCATATGGTAACCGGCACAAAAATAAGTTTAAAACTTTGTTTGTAAACCGAATTGTTCGAAACCTGAGGTTTAACTGTATTTGTTGTGGATGACAATTGATATTAACAATGTATTAATCATAATTTTTTAATGCATGTCTGGAATTTGAACTACAAAATTATATTGAACTCTCAGCTGAAGAAAAAAGATTGCTTGTTATGATTGTTGGGTTAAAAGTTAAATAATACCCATGATTACAATTTATGCAATTTACAATGGGTAAAATTCATATAAATTGTATATAATTATCAGTGCAAAGTCACACTTCCAATGCAAAAACTACATAAAATTAAACCAAATATTAAGAAAAATTCCATAGTTTTGATAACTAACAAAATTTCTGCAAACCTTCTACAAAAATATTACTGCAATAGGTTATATACACACTAGTACACCCAAAAAATCAGATTAGAAAGTATTAAAAGAATATAGGTTTATCTATATATTACATTTGAATCACAATTACTAGAGGTAGAGAGAGAAAAAAGTCCTCTTATTACCACTTTACCAATGGGAAAACTTGTTAGAATTTCATGTATGGTTGGAAGTTTTCCTTGTAAATGTAAATGTTATTTTTATAAATATGTAAATGCTAATAGAATAATTTTGTCCACTAACTGCACAAAGAAGAAAAAATTCTTAAAAAATGAAGATATATAAATAATTACATAATAAAAAATTCATTATCTTTAAAGATGCAGAGATGATTCTTAATGTTCTGTAGCAGATGCTTAAATTTAGAATCTCATGTTCCTTTGAATTCATCAGCACTTGAATATTTTACATACACCCATTTTGTTGAACAAAATATATAAATGAAAATTAATATAATAGTCTTTATTGGAATAGACTAAAAGATTTGTATAAAAAACATTGACAACTAATTAATTAATTTACTTAATCTCTTAAAGATCTCTTATTTCAGATAAAATGATCAACTAATATGAAGAATTGGTTATTCCCTCAAACACCTTCAGTTAACCTTGATTTTGTAGGAAGTTGCTTTTCTTTATCTGTTAATATTTGTGTTTAAAAAACAAATAATACAATACTTTTCTGCGTACAGTAGAGCATCAATTATCCAAATGTTGATCAACTGAAATGTCAATTAACCAAAAGCTTTCCAGTCAGCAAATTTAAATTTCCACTAGTACTGTGGCGCTGCAACCTTTGGCTATGTCTTGGGCTACTCCAATATTATTTTTGTTGGTGTGTGTATGTGTTTTAGCTGGCAGCACTGGCACGACAATGAGAGGGTACTTATGGATGTGCCAGGTTTTGAACGAATTTCAACATGGGATAGGTTAATATAATTTTTCATACATAATTGGTTATCTGAAAAATCGATTTTCTGAACAACCCCAGTCCCCAATTGATTCAGATAATCGATGCTCTACGATATTTGTTTCTGTTTGGGCTACTTAACATGACTTTTGCCACAAGTTTTTAATAAATGCTGTTATAACAATTTTATGACAATTTTCCAGGCATGCACAGAAACAATTAACAATATTAAACATAATGGATGTGTGTAAAAATTCAACTATAAGGTTTTAAATTTTATTTTACTATTTCTGCCCAACGGACAATAAGAGGGCTTTTTTCAAACCCACTTTGTTCAATTAGACACACAATAGGGCTGGGTGATGAGGGATGGGGCCTGACATATAATATCAGACCATCTCCAAAAATTCCTAAGATTTTTCAATCTTCTTGGATTTGAGTCTGGTTTCTAGAGGTAGGCTGATGCTTTAACAGGCATCTGATCCAATTCTAAATTTAAGTACAGTACCTTCTGTTATGTAATGACCAAGGCTGATGCCACTGTATGGGTAAAGTAGGCATTTGCCTAGGGCGGCAAATGTTGGATGGCAAATTTTTGTAAATTTATACAAAATTTTCAAGTATGTTATTTTTTTTAAATATTTTTTTAATTTTTATTATATGACATGACTTGAATATTGATTGACAGAGCAAAAGGTATGGAACTTCTAATTGATATGGCATTTCAAAACAAAATTTTTAAATTTTATAAAGGGAGATAAGGGCTTGCCTTGAGAGAGAGAATAAGGAGAGAGAATAAATGCATGTCTTGTCTCAGGCAGCAAAAACTCTATAGTCTATTTATCGTAACTTGGCACCTACTGTAAACAAAAATTTTGTTGTATTAATCCACGGGAGATTTTCATTGGTCAAATCACAATCGAAAGTGGCTAGACACGTGTTGACCAGTTAAGCCCTTTTTCTCTGCACATGTTACTAGGCTAGAGTGGTCACAACAATTTAAAAATTACCGAGATAATACTTAGAAAAGTTATTAAAGCCTACTTTAACATTTTTACATAGCTGTTTAAATTATTTCCATCATTTAAATATAGTTAATAATGTATATTTAATAATAATTTTTGACAAAGATTTACACAAAACATATTTATAATTGTGTAGTTCAAAATACTTCAGAATTTTTATCTACACAACTAATTTATTAAATAGATATAAAACAGAACAAAAAAATTACCCAGCAATCCTTAAATATCATACGCAAACCTCTAAAGGAAAACGTTACTGTAATGCATGAGTTATTCTTTTTGATATATAATTTAAAATTTTTAAAAATAATTAACAAGGTAAGTTTACACATTAATCATCTGTATCAGAAGATATAATTTATATTGCTTTCGTCACTACTTGCGTTCAACTGAATAATCAGTTTTTCTACAACAGTTTTCAAAATCTCATCAAGTTCCCACATTCACTGTTAGTTTTCTATATGTTCAATACATTTTGAAATAATGATAGTTATTGTAATGAATGGAAAACGAAATCAAGACATTATAGTGTGCATGACTGGAAAAAGTTTATTTTCAGTGATTCAGAGTGTGCAAATATTCATTAAAATAACAATTTAACAAATATGAAATAATTACATTTATTATCATTGCTAAGTGACTAGTATTTCATTAATGATTTTATAAATAACAAAGAACTGCAGACGAATGAGACACAATGCGGTTTCTAATTGATGGACGTGGGTTTAAACCAATAAACAAAGGGAGGTGTCTTAGTTTGTTTACAGTAGGTGCCAAGTTATGATAAATAGACTATAGTGCCAGCTCTGGTAATGACATACTCCACAAAGACAGCCAGATTTAAAGCATAAAATATTTGAAATTATTGCTGCTATTTTTCTTAAAGTATCATTGATTAATAGTGTACTATCAGCTGTAATTGTTCTTTATAATTAGTAATATTTTACCCTTTAGTGATAAGCATAAATTTTGCTGAAGAAAACAAGTCATACAAGGAACACACCAGTAATTAACTATTCCAACTTTATTGGACAAGGAAATGCATTTCAGGTTTTCCGCCCCTGTTCAGTCCTTTCTTACAGTTCTTTGACTTTATTAAAACTATGTTGGTGACCACTGATGAATTTTTATGCAGCAGATTTGTCTACATAAGCTGCTGTGTAAAAATAAATGTAAATGTTTTAAAATGTTGATTAAAAAAAGGAAAACCTTTCAAATAAAATTAAAATTAAACTTCTTAATAACTTTAAAAAACTCTGCTGCAAGAAGTGAAGTTGTTTAATTTTATTATAAAAGGCTTTCCTTTTTTAAATCAACATTTCAAGGCATTTACATTTATTTTTTACACAGTATCTTACATACACGAAGTTGATTCATCCAGTAGCCACTAACAAATTTTCATAGTCAAACATCTGTAATAAAGGACTGAAGAGGGCCAGGAGACCTGAAATGCAATTTCCTTGTACAATAAAGTTGGAATAGTCAATTACTGGTGTGTTTCTTGTATGATTTGTTCTCTTCAGCAAAATTTATGTTATCACTAAAGGATCTATCAAGAAAATGAGTAACAATTCAACAACAAAAGAACATCAAAGTAATATTTTAATTATAAAAACTTTGAATTGAAATAAAAGATGCATATTATTAGAGTTGAAATAAATCAATGATTGAGATAAATACAAAAATTAACATAATATAATATATATAAGTTCAAAATCAATAATTTACATACTTTGTAATTTTAAAGTCACGTAACTTCCTTGTAAAGTCTTCAACTTGAGTCCATCTTGAAATCCTGGACTATACCATACTTGGGGAATTATATGATATAATATAACTTCTATGGATAATAAAAATATTTTTATTAAAAAGTGATAGAAATTGTGCACAAAATTAAATATTTTGAGATAATTAATAATGAAAGAAATTATGTTATTTATATACAACATAAATAAATTATTAACTTAATTTTAAAAAAAATCATATAATCTTGAAATATATACAGATCAATAAAGTTAATAATGTGAGATCTAGGACCTGACTTTTAAGTCGGGGAAATTTTAACCACTTTTTCCATCGCAATCATTAAGAAAACATCACACAGAAAAAGAACTGAATGTCACCCTTCTCATCAACAAACGCTAATAAAGTATAACAATCTATTGTTAAAAGATGAGAATGTCAACATTCGAACAAATAAACAGGATGAATCTAACATTTCACAAACCAAATATTACACTATCTGTCCTGTTTAGACATCTTATTGTCTTCCCAGTCCATCAATGACCCAACACCTGCAACTTTGTCTCAAAAAACACTCGATCACTTGATCATTTTCCCAGGCCTAAAGAGAATATAATGACAACGCACACCAACTTCGTGGTGATTGTCCATTGGAAACAACCTGTCCCTGATCAGACTGTCCAGAAAAGATCACCAGTGACTGATCCTTGATCACGAAAAAGGGAAAGAGGTAGGATGCTTCACCCACTTTTGTAAACTCTCTCTTGACCCCATAATATGTTATCGGTGAATTTTGGTAGATAGAATAAGCTTATTATCCTTTATATGCAGCTCATTACTCACTATTATACCTGCATTCCTGTAACCTTTGTTTAGATTTTAATTATTCATAAAAATTTTATCCTTATTAAGTTTGTTAATGGTGACTGTTACTCGGGTATTGCCAACATTTTATCGATGACCTCGCTCACCCTCCCACTTGACCTGACCAGCTAATCCTGAAACTCTGTGTGAATGTGCACTGAAAAAAATGCCATCTACTGACAATGTGAGCGGTTTTCGCCAGACCATCACCGATAAACAGGTTAAGGCACATGTAATAACCCTGGCTCTTCACAATAACTTTGGACAACAATAATTTTTGTTAAAGCAGATTACAATAATAAATGAGTACAATGTACCCCAACCACTTTTAACCAATATGGTTACACTTACAGAACTGGTTTGTTTTTGCAAGGGCACTGGCACAGACAGACACCATCAAGCAATCGTGGGCTCGAAAGGCATTCCACGGCAGGCATCCTTATGACCTGACCCAGGATTTTGTTGATAAAACTGCATCAAACAGCTGGTTAGGTCAGGGATGCCTCTTTGGGGAGACAGAAGGATTCATGATTGCCATACAGGATCAGGTCATAAATACTAAAAACTACAGAAAAACATACTCAAAGATACAACACTCACAAATGACACATGCAGAAAATGTCACATCATGCCAGAAACTATACAACACATCACTTCTGGGTGCAAGCTCTTGGCACAGACAGATTATTTACACAGACATAATCAAGTAGCGAATATAATACACCAAGAGCTTGCAAAGAAACACAAATTATTAGACATCCACGAACCATACTACAAGTATACACTACAAACAGTATTGGAAAACAACATGCACAAAATGTACTACGACAGAACCATAATCACATATAAAACAATTTACCACAACAGACCAGATATCACACTCATTGACAAACACAATAAAATCACATACATTATAGACATAGCCATTCCAAACACTCACAATGTACAAAACACATACACTGAAAAAATTAGCAAGTACACAGAACTCGCCCAGAAAATATGGCATCTGTGGAGGATGGATAGGGTGCTTATTGTACCTGTCGTTCTCTCCTGTACAGGTGTGATACCATACACACTATACAAAAGCCTGGGAACATTACAATTGAATAGAAATACATACATCACACTACAGAAGGCCACTATATTGAATACATGCCACATTGTTAGGAAATTGCTGAATTCACACACACTGACACACTTATTTAATTTTAGTTTTGTTTTGGTTGCTATGCCTTGACTCTGGTCCGGCATAGTACACAGCCACCGGTGTTAACCGAGTAAAACTCACTAAACTCAACATAATAATAATACAGTGGTGCCTCGTATAACATACGCCTCGAATAACGAACGCTGTGAACAACGGACTTTCTGTTTGGCGTTACGTGACTCGAGCAACGGACTGGCTTCATACAATGGACTTTCCGTTCGGCAGTTACGTGAGGCGAACAATGGTCTTTCTGCGAACAAGTGCGAATGATGTTTCCACTCTTTTGCCGTTGCCAATGACAATCTGCTATTTTTATAATATATTAGTATTATTAAAATATGTTATTAGTATATCTGAAGTACAGAGTTCCCGTTGAGATTCGGCTCGCTCCCTTGTTTATTACGTACATCACCTCAGTGCAGGGTATTTACATTTATTCAAGTGTTGTGAAAATCATGGCTTCTAAATAAACAGAAATATGATTTCAATTGAAACAAAGCAAGACATCATCAGAAGGAGTGAAAGTTGACAAAAAGTTCCTTGTGAAAGGGGGAGAAGTTCAGGAGTTTACCAACACTCATTATCCAAACAGAGCTGAGGCCAACAGGATCAATGATCTCTACAATGACACCCTTGCCCGTCATTTCTGACAGGTGTTGAAGAAGAGAGAGAAACAGACCACCTTGGACATATTTTTCAAGAAGCCAGTTTTCAAAAAACAAAGGATGGAACACGAGGAGATGACCTTGCAAGCTCCGGCAGCCTCTCCTGAATCTGACTCCGATTTAAAATAATAAAAAGAGACCTTCTGCAATGTGTAAAATGTCTGTATCTGTATGAATGTGTAAAGAAAGTGTTCCTCCACCTCCTCCTCACAACATCTGACTACCCGGCATAATTGGTGACTGCTCCATTTTCATTTTTTTTATAGTACAATACGGTTATTTTATGCCGCGGAACGAATTATATGTTTTAACATGTATTTCTATGGGAAAATGCGTTTCGTATAACGGACTTTTCACTTAACGGATGTGCACTTGGAACGGATTAAGTATGTTATACGAGGCACCACTGTAATTAAAAGAATTTATAAAATAACGAGCAATTATTTATTGTGACATTGTCAGGCTACAATTTTAATCACATTTCTCTCCACCTGAAATTAGTGTCTTGCCCCTGTACATCATATTTTTCCTGTTAGCAAAAGAGTCATGCAGGTCATCTGTTTAACTCCTTTTGGGATAATTTTGAATTGAAACAACATGACTTCTGGTACAAAATGGTAGTTTGTATGTAGTTAATTGGGCCCTCCATATCTGGTTGCAACTTTTATCTATCTAATTCTGTTCTTGAGATTAAAGATAGACAGACAACAGTGAGTATTTATAGGTCTACAATTTTTTCAAATTGTAGCCAAATTATGTCTATGCATGACATTTATCAAATGAACTGTCTCGTGATAATTCTCCCACTCTTTGCACCCCTTCCCATGTTTGCCTCTTAACAAAATGTGGAAGTAGACTTCGACAATGCATGTATTATCAAACAATGCCACAACATAGGGCATATCCAAACTCTAGAGGCACTAAAAATTCATAAATTAGTAATAATGATGTAATTTTTTCCTATTAACTTTAGTTAATATAATTTAACTTAAATAATTTCAATAATATGAAAATTTTCCTTTTTAGAATATTTTTTGGAGTTCATTATTTCAAGTTCATCCTTAACTGAATTTTTTGAAACTTATACAAATTCATTCGAGGTCATTGTCATAAATAAATTTTGTATTTTTGGACATTGAAAAGTCCATTAATTACTGTCTGTGCAAAAAGTAAAAATAATCATTTATGACACTGAATTCAATTTTATTTCTATTAGTCAACATATTGCATCAAGTTTATAATAGTATATACTATCCTATGATGATGAAAACATGTGCTTAAATTAAAGCATTCTTTTAATCTAAAATATTTATGTTAACTATCCATGGCAAATTGTATGGTAGGCCTACTTACTTATATATATGATTTGATTTGAATTTTCCAAACTATGTAATAATAATTATTAATTGGTTCATAAATTATGGTTTTATTTTGGGTCCTGAAAATATTCTGCATTCCTTTTCGTAAGTTGCATTGTATCACATTACTTATTGCTTCCTGCAGACAGCTACACTTTATCTATCTTATTGTGAGCAAAAAAAATCAGCAAGGCAGCCAAGGAGGCAAATTTCCTGACTTTCAAAGTGTGTAAGAACCCTGTGTATATATATATATACAGGGTACCTACAACACACCTATATATATATATTGCTAGTTTTTTAGAACATTTCTATCTCAAGAACAATTTATCAATTTATTTTTTGAGCTACATGTTAATTTATTATTATAAATTAGTTGGCAAAATTTCAAAGTGAGATCTGTTCAAATTTAAATTTATTCCATTTGTCTAAAAAAAATCAAGTGAACTAAAGTTTTTAGAACTCTTGGAACTTTTTGTTTAATCTTTTATATTTAATGTTAATTTTTTTGTTTTTGTTATTATAAGATATATTTGATTTGAATTTAAAAATTTTTGTTCTAAAATGACTTTATTGGAAGAAATAAAGCAAAAGAGTTTCTACAGGACTCACCATAAGAAAGATAGCACAGGAAGTCAAAAAGCAGCTGTATACTTTTTCAAAAGTTGGAAAGAAAGACAAGCATACTGGGTGCCCAAAATACAGGAGTGTCATGTCTGCAATGAAGTAGCAAGACCATATTGTCAACAGTCAAAGTATCAAAGAAATCTCAAATTAGGTGCTTCCCTGCATTCTATTTGTCAATTTATGGCCGATGATAACTTTTCTCACGAAAAAGCGAAGAAGGACCTGTCATTGACAGGTAACCATAAATACAAATGTCTTGAATTTGCAAACAACATATCAGAGAACATTCCAATTTTAATTTAATTATATTTAGTGATGCAAAACGTTTTTGTTTGGAGTGTCTTACATCAGGATTTTTCAACCTTTGTTTATCTCATAGTACACTTGAACCTATAAAGAAATTTCCATGATATAAATTTACATGGAAAAAGTCACATGATTTAAAGCTGTGTTTGTAAGCATTCTATTGCCAATTGCCATATTATTTGCCATTTAACCTAATTCTTTTTGTCTATATTTTTTGTGAATTAAATAAAATAGTATTGTTGTTCCATAAAATAACAGCAGGTTACAACAATAGCTATTTAAATTAATATTTTTCATTTCATTAAGAAAAGCAATTAACATTAAGACTTGATTTGCATTTAAAAGTGGCATGATAATTGCCTTTAGAAACCTACTCAATGTCCTGCTTTTTATAAATTAAAATAATTTGAACTAAATATGGACAATTATAAATACATTTTTGATTTAAAGAAAATTTCATTTTAAATGAAACAAGTAAAATGGCAAGGTCATTTTTGGAATGAGACTATGTCTCGGAGACTCAGGGCTCAACTGTGCACCATTTTCTAAAGAAAAGAGAAAAATGAGCACTAACCAATGACAAAAAGCCAACACTGGTACTCGGTGTCCTGGAATAGATTACAGAGGGCTTTGTTGCCCTGTGGTTACATAAGGTTGTGTTGTCACGGGCCTGTTCTTGGCTATGGTAAGCAGGAAGATATTTGTACCTGAACTGTCCTGATGTTGCTTTTGTTGTTTTGTAGGATGGTGAAATGATGAGAGCAAGAAAATACACATGTAACGTGTTACATGTTTGTCAAAATTTGATTTTGCAACATCACATTTCAAAATTTCCAATGAGCAATACATGTGCAAATCTTGCACTAGTGTCTGTTTGTAGAAACAGTGTTGCCATTTTGTATTTTATTTTGACTCGGTCCTTGGTCCCCTGACTACCTACAAGTCTGGTTTTTTTAATGTGCTTGCACACATTAAAAATTGTGTGCATGATTTGGTACCAAATACTATGTGCCAAATTACAACTCTTGACATGTACTCTTTCATACCTCTAAGGTATCCAGCCATTGACAGCAGCACGATTTTATTTTTGCTAATGTCTAATCATAAGCAAAATTATAGGGGCATAACACCGAATCTTGTCAATAACCGATGTTATGCCCATATAATTTTGCTTAAGATTAGACATTTTTTACTACATTATGTATAAGTTTATTTATTATAACAATGATAAACTCATATAATGAATTTAAAGAGGTTTTACTTTTGACATGTAAACTTACTGTTTGTTGAGCTTCTTTTGAAAATAATTTATTTAATAACCTTTAAAAATTATTGTGGTACATCTACAATCCCCTTGCAGCCACTGGTTTAAAATCATGAGTCTAGATAATATTACTGTCTTACTTTGAGAAAACTGCAGGAATTATAGTAGGATCTCATCATATAAAATGCACCTCATATCACACAGCTAACCAATACAAAAATCCTCCCTTGACTTGTTATGGCATATTCATTGCTACTTCTTTCACAAGTAACAAAAGACAATGGTCATACACTGTTTAGCTGGAGGAAGAAGGGGAAGGGAGAGAGGAGAAGGAAAGGAGAAGGAGATAAAAAGAAGAGGAAAGGAAGGATCCCTCTGAGCGACATGCATAAGGTTATTACTCCCTCTACATTAATGTTGGTGTGTAGTTTTTAGGCTGTGAGGCCATGAGTCTAAAAGAAAACCTGAGTTGTAGCTTACACCAATAAGTAGTGCAGCTACATAAAAGCTAGACAGAGTAAAGATTAAGGCTTAGAACTAGAGTGAAGGCTTAAATCTAATACTAAAATTAATACAGAATCTAAGCTAGCAACCTATGCTATAGGAAGCAGAATAACATAACTGAAACAACCAGGAAAAACAGCTAAAAATAACTTATAGCTATCTTAAATCTAATTTATTACTAACTTAAAACTAGTTATACTAACTTATTACTAAACAAGAACCTTGACAAGGACAACAACTCAGACAGGTAAGAGCATGCCATGACAAAGACTTACAAGTAAGACAACACTGATTCTTTTTGGTTTATGTAAGATGGCAAAAGACAACAAAATGAAGCAATGAAATTCAGACAATACAGAACCAAGGGACAACAAAAAAACTAGAGATACCAGTGGTGTGCCATTCATGGAAGCTGTGGAAGTGCCGCTTCCCTTGTATTTTCTAAAATATAAATACATATTGTGCAATTATTTTCATATTTTAACGTACTTTGAATTAATTAAAATTAATATTTTATTATAATAGCATCATGTATCTTATTACAAATTTCTATACTGTATGTGAAAAAAAAATGATAAGATTGCTATTGTATTTTCGAATATAAATTGATATATGCATATTGCCAATGGAAGTGCTGTCTTCCACGGTCAAAATATTTAAATGGTGTAAAGCAACTAGATTACAGGCATTCGCACATGTGCTTTACAGAGCACCAACCTCATGCAGTTTTGTTCGTGGATGCTACATGCCAAAATATAGCATAATGCTTCCAATTATTCTATACAGGGCCGACACAGCTTCCCTATTATCAAATGTCACCACACATCAAGGGACACAACACTAAAGAATAACAAAAAGTATAACTGGAAATAGAGTAAGCAAGAAAGGAAATCTGTGTTGTGTGTGCCATGAGGAAGAGAAATTGCAAGAGCCTTGCTGTGGGATATGAATGAAAGTAAGTGATGGTACAGTACATTGTATGTAGAGGATTTGATCCCGGGATCACGAAAATCGGGATCCCGGGATCCCAACTACTTTTCAGTCCCAAAATTTTCGGGATTAAGTTTTCCTAATCCCGAGATTTTCGGGATTGACATCATTTTAAAAAAGTTGCAAAATAGACTGCATGAAGCGAAACGTTCAGTGCCAGTGCTTTTACAGAATTGCTTGCCTATCATTTTAATATAAAATATGAGAAATTTTATTCCAAGCAAGCAGCAGAAATTAACCTAGCGGGCTTGCGATGCTTGCTTGGAATAAAACTTCTTGTATTTTGAACTAAAATGATAGGCAAGCAGTTCTCACTGGGTTACTTGGTAATATACTTCATTTTTGTATTTTTGAATTTTCGCGGGCGCCAATCGATTTTCTGGCGCAGTCGAGAGCACTACTCAGTGCGTTTTACCTGTCAATGTGTCAGCCATCTTGTTTTGCCAGTGTGGTTAATATAGACCCGACGCCTCTCGCTTAGGGGGGTCGACCTTAGGTGAAAAGGTTACGACCCCCGCCTTGCCCGTGATCTGTCAGGATGATGCGAGAAAGTCTTTTTACGTTTGGGAGTAGTGGTTTGCTGGATGCTGAGAGACTCACACAGAGACCGAATTTACAAAATTAACGTGTTTATTTTTAGAAAGGCATGCTTACAATGATCGAAACAATCGGGATTGTAGCCTTTACTCCTACAATCCCGATCTGTGTCGACCGGACTGTTTTCTTCCAACCTCCCCGTGTCCTCGAAGCTATAACTAGAACGGGCTTATAAGTATTTACTAACGATTCCTCCAACTTCCATCAAACCTAAACGCGTTTTCTCAGCAGCTGCATATATGTGCAACAAATTGAGAAGCAGACTTGGTGATGAGACACAGGATGCGTTGTTATTTCTCAGATCATATTTTCGCAATTCAAATTAGAATGTTCCTATTAGATTAGTTTTCTTTATATTTAAGAAAAATGTGACTGATTAATATTATTTTTAAATACTTTTTGCTAAGAAACTTACTTTACTACCTACTTACTAGGTTGTTATATGAAAGTAGTCTATTTAGTCGATGTTAAGAGAGATTTTTGTTAATTTTCAACGTTTATTTGCATAGTTTGTTACATAAAGGTTTTTTCAATTTATGTGAGTTTAAAGAGATCTCAGTGATGCTTAAAAAAGAATAAATTTAACATGAAGACAGTGATTTTAAGTCTGGTTAGTCTGACTGTAAGTCTGATTAATTAGAGTGATTAAATTAACTAGGTGTATACCGTAAAATACGTTGATTTTTGTCTAAATTTTGATTTTTAATTTCTGTAAGATTTTCTTATTTTTTATTAACCCTCAATACCGAAATAATCCCGGGATTGACTAAGTATAATCCCGAAATCCCGGGATTAGAAATAAGGACCGGGATCGAATTCCCTAATTGTATGTGTCTGGATGAGTTGCTGTGATATGCATGGCCAATTGTATCCTTCCACAATTGCTGCTCTCATTAAGCTATTCCTAATGTCTTTATAAATTTTAAACTTTATCGCAATGGAAAATTAAGTGCATTGGCATTTGTTTCTCACACAGCCAACACTTGTAGTACAGACTGTCCCCAAGACTGAACCTATGCAGATATTCTTGAAATTATCATGGCCTGTAAGAAGCTGAATGGGGGAAAAGTGTGGAAGAGTTGCAATAGTGTCAACCCTGGGAATAAAAGTGTAAATGAGCCTACCTGTAGTGTCTTGGGCAAAGCTTTCCAGAGAACGGAAATTTGTTTCTTTATGTGCATGTCTATTTAATAAATAGGAATATAACTGAAAGTGATAGTGACTGTAGATTTAACAGCCAACTTGAAAAGATGGCCAGCAGCCTCATTTCCAAGAACCCTCGCATGACCAAGGACCCATTCTCCACTCCTCCCACAGCAGTAATAATTCTACAGCTCCCGCAAATTACTAATGTTGCACAATGATGAGCAATTCAGACTTTGAAAACTGCAGAATGCAAAATGTCTTCTCTATTGCAGTCATCATTTTATTTATGGTGCTTTCTGCAGGTAGTAGACAACAATATGTTTGAATGCAGATGGGAAATGAAACTTGAACAGTTACTCTATTGATTGGTGTACATCGAATACTTCTTGTATAATAAACAAGATTACAGTAATTTAAAATGGTAACATTCTTTTTGAAAGATCCTTATTTTTAATTTTTTTTTATAAAGTTAGAAATTTATTATATTTTTACTTATATATACAGGTATACCTCGACTTACGTCGTTTTGAGTTACATCATTCTCGATTATACGTCGTTTGTCAAAAAAGTATATGGAAAAATAAAAATCAAGTTTAAGTCATTTTATTCAACTTTACGTCTGTCCGCCACAAATATTGAAGTCGTAATATCACTAGAAAAATGTTTAAAGCACATAAAATCATATTAAAATATATACATTTACAAGTATGTACTGTATTTACAGTACATGCATTCGTAAATTTAGATTACTTTTTCTGTACTATATTAAAAACTAAAATTTTATTTGTTTGTAAGCTTAAAATAGATCCTTATTAACCATACATTATTAAAAATGCATTAATAAATAAAATACAGAACCAGAATTGGCAATTTATGGTTTAGCCTAGTGACAAGTAGATTTGGAGACAAGTAAATTCGACTTACATTGTTTTTCGACTTAAGTCATTCTCTTGGAACCAATTACCGACGTAAGGCGAGGTATACCTGTATATTTATTTTTGTAATTATTTACTTTATAATTTTATGAATAAGATGTAACACATGATTTTTCTTAAATTATTGTTAACTTATTCTTTTACAACATTCTTTAATGTAACTTTAAAATAAAATGTATATTACAACTTTGTATAATATAATACTTAACTTACATCTAAATATGAACACAATATACTTACATACTAATCTTTAAAATTTATTTAAAATTACCTTTTAAAGCTGTAATGTTATTTAGTAAATGAATTATAAAATCAGAAGGGAGTTTGGCAACGGCATCATCTGTCGGAGTGAATACAGTATAAGGTCCTTTTGCTGTTACGAAAAAAAAATTAAACTCTAAGAATATCAAATACAATGTATAGAACAGTAAATTGGCTATTTTCTTAATAAAATGATATATAATACTTACCGTCTAACAAAGTATAAAGATTGGTCATATTTACAGCTCTACTGAACTTGCTAAAAGAAGGGCATCTATTAATTTCTACAATGGCACTTCCAATGTACAGAGAACACATCACATCATTCAAAATATGCAGTACTCCATTTGAAGCAACATTATCCACTTTAATTATTTCTCTCCCATTACCGGTAACGATCTGTCATAGTTTCAATGCAAAAATAAGAACAAGTTTAATACGTAAAAATCTTTTGCATTCTCACCTCATTACTACGATAAACATTTATTCGAACGGTTCTTTCGGAAAGCAAAGTGGAGATCAACTCGTCGTTTTTAAACTTCTTACTGAAATAAAAACCACGACCGACATGCATTTTCATGACGTCTTTCAGTGGAACGTTAAAACAATAATCGGGTCTTCGAGCAAATGCATCATTCGTGGGAGCGAATAAGGTAAACGGACCTATAATAATACAAGCGTAGACGGTTAAAATAACAAATACACATAAAGTTAGTATTTACAAATGTTTACCAAGCCACGAAAAAGGTCAAATTATCGGACGCGCTAAACGTACGCATCCAGCCTCGACATTTCTCGGAGCACGATACCATTCCCCGTGGCAACTTCAGCAACGGCAAAACTACTCTCGGAATCTTCGAACGACGGAACGAGGGAAACACTCAAAGAGGGGGCGAATCATCACGATACCTATCAGAAGGACGGCGTAACTTTGGCTTAATACGGACGAATAGTAAAAACAGCATTAATATTACCACGGGGAGGCCACACTTCTCCGTCAAAGCGCGAAGCATCCGCAACCCATCGTGCACCGGTCGCCACGCCGACAAACCCGCCGGCAAACCCCAAAATAAATTTTAGTACACGGCGGTTCGCCGATGCAAGCGTGAACGTATTCGTTCGGACGACGGAACGACCGGCAAAGTCTCCGACCGAGCGAGCACGTTCGGAATGCCGCAGACTCGTTCGGTTTAAGTCGGTCGGGTTTAAACTAAGGACCAAATCGCCGACTTACGCGGGCACGTAGAAACATTACTCGAGATTACGTCTAAAGACTACCGCCGGTAAGAATAAGCGCACATTTGCAATCGTATAGGTCACACTTCTTTTATTTGCCATTGTAATCTCTTTAAGATTACATCTAAACCGAAACTAGTTATTCTTTGACACTTTATACATCCACAAACTGCATTTTTTAAAACCATTTAGTACCACAAAATACTTATAAAAACGCAAAATTGTTATTTAAAATCCAGCAGTGACACGCTTAACACTCCGTCCGAACACAATTAGTTGGGTAAAATTGCTAAAAAGGAGCGAAGTCGCACACGCCAATGCAGGGTAAGGCGACGTTCGAACATCAAAATTTTGTTAGAGGAAAGCAAAAGCAAAGGTCGAGGAGAGGACGAACGCGACGGATCTTACGAAATTCGTTACGTTCGGGTTGCGACGTAAACAAATCTCATCCCCATCGGAATCTTTACTCGTAGGGATTTTTATAACGAGCAGTAACCGAGCAAAAGCCGAGGAATAAACGAAGAGATACCTTCGTGGTCGACGACGTTATCCAATTTGGTCTGTCGCAAGGCATCCACCAAAGAAGTGAGATTCAGTTTTTTAGCCAATTCCACCAAATTCGTCCTTTTTGTGGCGTTGCGACCAGCGGAGAAATTGGAAAAAGGCCCGTAAACCGACCAAGATCGACAGACAGAGGCGACCAGAAGGAGAACGAGGAAGCGGAAAGTTAAAGTCTCGTTCATGGCCCTAGGCACGCGGAGATTCTGATATTCAACTTAAAAGAAAAAGGAATAGAGGGAACCACTTCTCCGCACTCAGCAGCAAAATTGAAAGTAAACCGGCTTGTAAAGCGCCCTCTGCCCGGAATTTCGTGGTGGATTATAAAAAGGTGGACGCGATCGAAGAGGAAAACGGAAAAATAATTCTTCTCTATAGGATTTAGATTATTATTAAATGGAATGAACCGCTTCGAGATCGCCGCCGTATTTATTCTGTTCGCTAATCCGAATCCCCGCCGACCTGGTCGAGCCCATAACGGATATGGTAAAAAGGACATTAGTGCCCACGGGACGGAGGAAAAAAAACTGCGTCTGTTCTCTCGAATTCCTTCTTCGTTTCATTCCGATGCTTTGGCAATACAGTAGAGCGTCGTTTATCCGAAGGTCGGTTATCCGAAAGAATTCCAGTCGACAAATTTAAATTTTCGCCAGTGCTGTGGCGCTGTAATCTTTGGCTATGTCTTCGGCCACTCAAATATTTTACGTTTTTGATACTAAATTAACTTTGAAGTATAATTTTTTATTGTTTTTATATTTTTCAATATATTTATTTTGTTTGTACAAAATAAAAAAATAATTTTTAACGATACAATAGTCTTCGTTAGGCTTAACATCGACGAAAATTCAACGCGAAGCAACACGCAACGGAGAAAAATTTCAACACGGGATAAATTAATACTGTATATTTTTCGTACATAATTGGTTATCCGAAAAATAAGTTATCCGAACAACCCCAGTCCCCAATCGATTCGGATAAACGACGCTCTACTGTACAGTATTTCTCTTGTGAAGATCTTGAATGGTCTCTAGCGGCCAGAAATTTTTGGGGGTTAAGTCCCGTCCACCGTCAACTTATTCTAAAATTTAATTTTTTGAACCGAAAAAATCTTTTCGACAAGAAATACTGCGTGTAATGAAGTTCATCTAAATATATAAAATTGCTTGTCCTGACTGACTGATTCATCATCGCCTAGAGCAAACCGCTGGACCTAGAGGTGAAATTTGGTACACAGTTAGGGTACGTCATGGAAACGCGCACTAAGAAGGGATTTTTTGGAAATTCCCCGCGGGAGTAGAGGGAGAGCATTAAGGCTTAACCGGAAGAATGGCTTCTACTGTACTATTTTACATGCGATTTTTTGTTACGTTTAGTCTTCATTAAGTACTTAAGTGTATTAAATTAAATAATAACCTTTCAGACATTGTTATAAATATTTTTATATATTTCGATTTTTTAACCAAATGTTCGAACCTTTTTAAATTCTAATTTGTTATTGCATATTGGTTCGATTATAGAACGATTGTAAACGTTCCAGAAAATTGATCAAATTGAAAATAGTTCGTTTGATTCTCGGCAATTCTCATCATTCTCGGCGGTAGGTGTTATATAACAATTACTATGGTTGTTGAAATACTGAATATAAATGGGGTTCGCTTGCAAAACCTCCGCGAGCGAAGTCGCGGGTAACTGCTAGTTATTAATATTTTCAACAATTGTGTATTTGGTTGTACATACAGTAAGTACTTAACGTTTTACTTTTTAATAAATTTTTCACACTCGACGCAATTTCTATAGAAAGTTACAATATAGTACACTCGTTAAATTAGCCCTCGATACTGCGGCATACCCTGCACTGTTATCATCTATACGCTTCCGTTTTCGTAAAAATGTTTTATCAAGTTACGCGTAACGTTCCTGTTTACTCGAGTTTCATTTCGGCCCGTCTCTAAAAAAGAATTGACACCAAAGGACAACAGGTTGCGTCATTCGTTGCCTTTAGATCCGAGCGCTTCGGTAATCCGGCACCCGGTGCAAGAAATGGCCGGATTAGCGAGTCTGCCGTACGTGCATTTAACAGGATCTTCCTCCAGGCATTTAATAGTGGTATTTTAAAAGAAGAAATTCTCTAATCGAAGTGCCTTATCATACAACAATCCCCGCTTTATAATACGTATAATCGTTACATATTAAAGTAGGTAACTTATTGTAATCACTTTACGCAGTTCCAAATTGATTACAATAAGTGGATTGTACCGTAAACTGTAAAAATATTTTTTGTTAAAAATTTAATAAGATATTCATTCGACTACGCATTTTATTTCTTACAAGTGAGATTTCGGTATTTAAATTAGAGAAATTCCTAACTCTTCCAATATGAAAATATTCTTATTTTCGTGCTGATTAAGTTTAGCGGCCTATTCGCAACAAAAGGATCGACAGTCGTGGTTACAGATAAACCAATTTTAACTCTTAATCCTTGGTTGTGAATACACGAAAAAAAAAATTAAAACGGGTGCGGATTACAAGCCGAACTCAAATTGTGATGACAAACTCGTGCCTATTGAGCGACAGCTGCGTGTTATACGGTAAAGCGGCCGTCCCTCCCTCTAGCAATTTTCTGCACGGTGTTTTTTTTACTCTTTCCGCCCTGTGGGCACTAAGAGGGTCTCTTTTCGCAAGCCCATTATGGGTTCGGCCAGGCCCACAATGGGGCTGCCGGGTGGTGAGGGACGGGGCCCGACATATCCGAACGGACCGACCCCGAAAAATTCCTGGGGATTTTTCGACCCTTTCGGATTCGAACCCGGGTCCCCCAGAGCGGTAGGCTGCCACCTCTGACCGCTCGGTGTATGCCGTCACGAGTCATATTCACAAAAATACCGTAAATAATGATTAAAAAAACATTAGTTTAAACACCGTCTTTATTTTAATAATAATTCTGACTTGTAGACAATATAAAAATTTATAAATTATTTTTTAATAAAATGTAATTATCATATTATGTAATAGAATTACACAACTTAGGAATGAATTAATAAAATCTAGAGTATTGTAGAAGCCAACTTCTGGATGGTTATTCCTTTTATTGCTCATTATTCGGTAGTTTCGACTTTCTCGTTTTCGGGACTTTCTATTATTTCGGTACTACTCTCGCTTGTCTACAAAGAAAAAATTTAACTGTTAAGGCAATATAATTATAATAATATGTACTAAATGGTAGGGCATATCTATGTCCCGACAGGAAATTATTGCAGTTTTTGAAGAGTTTCCTACAAACGAGTTCTGTCTGAGAGAGGAATAGTTAAGGCACGCAAAACACACATGGTATTTAATCCCGGAGGGATTGCTCTAGAGTCTAGACCAGTAGTAGTCAACTTGGTCCCTACCGCCCACCAATGTTCCCTCTAAGCTGCGCAGTGCTCAAATTGTTGCCGCGCAGGCGAGCACGCACACCGATTTGAATTGTTGTTTACTTATTTCTCACTCTGTCCGCAACATGATTATTGCTGCGTATATTTCGATTAAATACATTAAATCATTGACAAAAGATAATATTTTATATAAAAGTAGAGGAGAAGGTGGTATTATGGAACACTGTGGGTATTATGGAACCACCCCATTTCGAACTGATAATAAAGGCGAACTGTAGCGGAATGTGGATGAACTGAACTAGGCAGACATCCATAGCAAGAGAAAAACCCGTTTTACTTCAGTTAAACAGTTGTCCGTATTTAATCAGCAAATTTGTTTTTTTTTCAAAATTCGCAAGTTTTGAATGCTAAGTGAATTTAATTATTTTTAAAATATAAATCGTGTAGTTGTAGGTTCACTGGTGCATGTATTCCGTTCCAGAGACTTAGGGGTACATATTAATCTGTGTGATGTTCACGTTTTTTAAATTTTGGTCTTGACAGACATAAGTTAATTCGAGATGGCGATGCGTGAAATACGGACCCCATTGGTGCTTTTACAGTAATATGGAACTCAACTCCTCCGAACTTTCTATTTGCAAGCAGACATTCCTCCAGAGCAATTTGTGAAAAAGACACTAGGTAGAAAGCCAATTCTTCCCGAGAATATCGAAAAAGAGCTGCTGGAATATATATTGTTGATGGAGGTCATATTTTTCTATTATAAAAGCATTTTTGCGATAAAATACATTGGAGTAAATAATTTTGTAATTATTTAACATTTTTTGTCCTTTCCTATTTGTTTTTGGCTACATTAAAGCATTTTTTTGAAAATATACAGTAAGGTTCCATATTACCACCCGATTTTCTCTAAGCCTACTTTCGGACTTTTTGTACAAAAGCCTTCAAAAACCATACTTATAATTACACTAGCGAAAAATCCAATTAGGAACATTTAGTTTACTAGTTACCGGTACTTTTCGCACAAAAAATGTGGGTGTAATTATGATACCTTGTTTACAATTCACTAAAATGTAATTGAGATTCCATAATACCACCTTCCCTCTATGTTTTAAAATGAATTTTAATCTCTACTTTATAATTCATTATTTTAATTTTTATAGGAAAAAATAACATTATATATATATATAATGCTCAGAAAATTTTTTCACACAGAGAAGTATATGTTCCGCTCATCTACAAAAAAAATTAGAGGAACATTGCTGCTCACTAGTGGACGATTTGAGCTTTCGCGGTGATCAGTAGGGCTTTGTCAGATGCCGAAGCTAGTTTCCGTTATCACCGCGCATCTATGACTCACTGAAGGAGCAGGTTGTACTGTAAGGCCAGGAACACACATGCGTAAAAACTAGCATAAAACAGAATGCGTAAAAATTTTTCTGAAATTGTGGCTGAAACGTAACCGAAAAAAAGAGTAGAGCGTGCCTCTACTTTTTAAGCTGTTAACCCTCATTGCCGCCATTATTAAATAAAACGCATTGCATCCACAACAGAAGAGTAGTGTGAGATCTACAGATCTAGCTTGACGGATAAATGTTTAAACTATAAGGATGCAACCATTTTATCGTCGGCATGGAAATACATAATCAGAAAAACTCGGTAGGATGATACATCCACCAGGCTCAATGAAAACCTGTGTTAATATATAAAAAATGTTTACATATTGGATTGCGGGAAATTACCGTATTTTGTATTCCTTTTTATATTATTTTGTTTTTCGTATTTATTGTATTAATTTCGTTATGCTTGTTTACGTAATTTAATTTCAACATATGTTCTAATATAATTTAAATTTGAACGTGTTCGATAATGGCATAGATTCGAACGTCTTTAACCTGATGATGGCCCATGAAATGGGTTGAAAACGTTTGTTTAGCTGAATAAATGTGCGTTCTCTGTATTAATAAATAAAAACCACGTGTCTACTTTGACGTCTCAGAAAAGACTTCTCTTTATTGGAGGAATTTTGGCATAAAAAGTAGAGACACGCTCTACTCTTTTCCGTTACCTTTCAGCCACAATTTCAGAAAAATTTTTACGCATTCTGTTTTATGCTAGATTTTACGCCGAATTTTACGCATGTGAGTTCCTGGCCTAACAGTGGCCATCAGTCCAGTTGAGTTCGTTTCGTGATGAGGTCAACGTTGCCAGATTTAGCTACTTTTTTCAGTTTGACGTAAAAAAAAACACTTGGTGCACTGGCAAAAAAATTTGTGTATTATAAACATATGCAAAAGATAAATTTAACTACATATTTTTACTAAACCGCCACTCAAAAATTACGAGTATTTTGCAGTTGCGTTAAATAAACTTACTGGGGAACCGGTGGGCAGTTTGAAAATTTTACTACCAAAAAACATAAAGTGGACGGTAGGTATAAAAAGATTGACTAACCCTGCTCTAGACGATCGTAAGTGGAATCGAATGGTCCTCATATAGCACCAATTTAAACCTCCCAAATTTTGTAACTTAGCCAACTAAAGAAAATGTTTGTCTCTCTTCAGTGGATTCATCAGGTGTGCATCCAAGATGGACAAAAGGAATTTTGGCAGTGATTGGACAGAATTATTGACTAATTTTATGATTGCCAACAGAATTTGATTGCATTTGAAATCAAATATTTTAAAAATTGTATTTCACAGTGCCTTTACTGCTTAATTAATTGCATTTGATTTGAATTACACTTGTAGTTTTTGAATAATTTAACTTTTCCATCAGGACATGTATATGCTCCACCCCAAATATGCTTTTAGTTAATTAACTATTTTAAAATCTTGAAATATCTAGAAATAAAAAAATATTTAAAACTTTCACCAAAAAATGTTAAAGGAGACTACATAACTGGATTTTAAATTGGTGACAAGATATTACATTATTGACTTTTACAGAATATAAAGTCAGTCTCCACTACTGAATATGGAATACCATATTCAATATGGGAGAATGGAATATTTATTGCGAATAGCATTTCTAGAGAATGAATTTGATTATACATTGCCCAACTTTTGTCAGTAATGAAAGTTGGTTTCCACAGAAATCTTATCTTTTCTTCTAGAAATAATAGATTCTCTTTGAACCACATTTAAATTCACAATTAATATTTTTAAGATGTTTCTTAAAAAAACAAAAGCAAAAGCAAACATTAATTGAGTTTACCACAGAAATGATAAAATAGTATTTTTCTTCTAAATAAAAATAATTATTAAAAACAGCTTAATTAATATTACATTTACCAAAGTTAATGTAGACATCACTGTCGACGGATCTACTTCGGATATACTAACCGCTGTAATATTATTTTGTGGATCGTTTTCTACCATCTGCCAAGATGGTATACTAGGATTTGTTACTCGAGAAGTAGGAAACTGATGCCTAGTAAAAATAAAATATTTATAGTATTCATTTTTATCAGGTTGAATAAAAATACATCAGTATGATTAGTAAGTTGCTTTATAATAATTATACATGATATTAGTCAAATATCAAAATATAAAAATTTTGTTTCAATTTACAGTATGTAATTTTCTTTTCACTTACAGTGAAAAAGAAAACTAATGGGAAATATATTATATATACAGTTTTCAAAAAAAGAATGCTATCATTTTAAGTTATTGTAATTATGTTAATTATTATCAAAGAATATTGTAATGTACTGTACATTAAAACATTGGAAAACTGTCCAAGTTTCACTTTTGCCCATTACAATTTCTTAATGCGTGCATCTTGTGTCACATGGCACACATCTGATTGATACTCAAATTTTTCCTATATTTGTTACAGCATATCTGTTGTAACTTCTCCCACAGTAACCACAATTCTACAGCTCTTGCATATTACTCGTGTTGCGCAATGACAAGTGATTTAGATTTCGCAAACTGCAGAACACAAAACACCTTCGTTATGGAATATCCATTTCTTCACTTAAAATTATCGTTACTACTTCCGTTAAGAGATGGCGCCTAATGTCTGCCTTGTTATTTATATATAATTTCCAAATTTAATATTTGTAACATAATTCCGACCAATTAACTTGGCTGTTGATTGATTGATTATTGATTGATTATTGACCCGGTTGTGTGTAAACGGTACCGGGAATGTACCTTTGGTATATTATCAATAAAAATATCTGTAAAAATCTGTATCTGATTGATTATTGTTATAACTGAAAAAGGATGTGTAACATAATAGGTGTGTGAGCTCTAGAATCTTTTTTTGATAATTTGAAACTGTGTCGTGTTTCTATTGTTGTTTCTAACACACAATGCAGTGTAATTTAGCAATCACTTGGTTTCCTTTCATCTTTATTTCAGTATTGTATTGTATGTAAAAATCTTTTGTTTTTAACAATTTTAGTTGACTGAGGAGGGCGTATTAGGCCCAAAATGTGAAACGCATATCAACTGAAATAAAGATGAAAGGAAGCCAAGTAATTGCTAAATTACACTGCATTGTGTGTTAGAAACAACTCTAGAATCTTATTAGGAATTCAGGTAAGATCTTCTTCTCTAGAGCCCATTTTACTAATCTAGAGCTAAGATCTAGAGCTCGCACACTTATTATGTTATTGTGAGATTTTGGACATACCACCCTAATTAATTGAAAATTGATGTCAGAAACATAAATTTTTGAAAGTAATATTTCTGATTTTAAATGAAAAGTTTTAATGTTGAAAACAAAGGAAACTGGTAAAATTCACTTCCTTCTCAATGGAAGCTCAACATCCTTTTTGGTTTCCCTTATCTTCATAAATTTTGAGTCACATACAGTCTAATTATCCCTCTGTGAACCCCCACTTTTCCTAAACACGTGGAAATAATACCATTCTCTCATTGAAGAAAAAATCCAAAAAAGGGGATTCTTTAGTATCATTTGGGGAGTACATCGGAAGATCCCAAAGAGGACAGACATATTCCATATCATCTCCCTATGGCCAATGCCCATAACCGAATCCCGAAGTTTCTACTAAAAGAGTTATTAAGTTGTTAAATATAGAGAAGAATATGTTTATTGATGTGTTTTTGAAGAATTAACCTAAGATAAGAACATTCGTCCAGAACCTGATCTAAAGAAGAAGATAAGAGAAACATGTTCTGAGGTAGTATGATTTTAACAGAGTTGTGAACTCTCTCTCTCAATAAATAGCTTTATTTGTTGGTCCAGTTTGTAAAATCTCACTTTCGTTTATTAAATATTTGTTTTATGTTAAAGAAATGTCTCTCAAAGTATCTGGATCAAAAATATCTTCATCTCCATAACTTTCCATTACGCGTGTTAATCTGCGTACGATAAAAGTGATTAACTGGTGTCATTATCCTGACATTGATAGAGACTTCGCTGTCTATATCCTTTTTATAAAGCCCTCCCATAAAAAGTTTTAGTGAGCCAATCTAACGATTGCAAGTCAGTAAGTGACATAGGTCAAAATTCTATGCCCTTGATTCTCACATTATACATCCTTTTTCAGTTACAATTCACTTAATGTTTAATTCAGAGATTGAAGTCATAGCTTCTACAAAATTTACAGTGAACAATAAAATGATATTTAAAAAGAATTCAACATTATTTTATTACACTTTATTTTGTAATGATAAAGAAAAGTAGTAAACTCTGATGTCAGAAGTGTAAATATGTATATGAAATTTAACAGAAAAATATTAAACATGTCTAAACTGCAGATTTTTCATAATGAAATCAATATTTAAAAAATCTTGATAGTAAATCCAACATTGGCAATATAAATGCAATGTCTACAGAAATTTTTCAATACATTTAAAAATATTAGTTTAAAATTTGTGCAGTATCAAGTGTTGATTATTAATGTAAATATTTTTATTAGAGATTTAAAAAAAAATTATTCAAACTCAATCAACTACATATTACTCTATACAGCAGCAAAAATGTTTATTAAACTAATGTTTTCACTCATATTTAATGACCTTTGTCAAGTTTGCTATTCAAAAAAATCAAACAATTTACAGAAACTAATGCAAAATAGAACAAAAAACATTGGAAGGCTGAATGTTTAAAAATACAAAAATAAAAAATATTTTAAAATCTGTTTAATGCAGTGACATGTGCAAAGAAATTTAATAAACAGTTTTAATGCCATACAGTGTTACATATAGTTGAGTGAAGCAGTTAATTTATGAACTATAGTTTATTCAAATTTTACAATAACCATTTTTGTTTATCTCTTCTGACTAAATAATAAAGGAATACTTCTACAATTAATTTGAAAAGTTTTGAAATAATTGCTTCTTGTTTATAATAGTTGAGAACAAATTTCAAAACTCTCATTAAGCATCATATATATACCAGATTTGACAGTCTAGAGCAACAATTCCCCAAGTGAGTGCTACTGTTTCCTTGAGGGTAGTACAAGATTTAAGGAGGATGTGGAAGGCAGGGGGCAGTAGAAATGATGAAAAGAAGGAAATAAAAATTCTTTTTGAAACAAAAAAAGACAAAAATATATAAGAAATATATGCATCAGAAGAGGTAATAGTCAAAAAAGTTTGGGAAACACTGATCTAGAGTATTTAATAAATGAATAGTTTTAAATTCTATTGGTATTACTTACCTACTTAGTAATATTGACTTAATTGATGCTACTTCATTCTTAATTGTAGGGAGGATTGATTCTTGATTAAATTCCTACAAAAATATCACATTTAATTTTAATCATATAAAAAGTGAGAAAAAATATCAAATGATAAATAAATTTAGAAGGCTTAAATTATAATTTACATAACAGTATTTGCATGTAAAATATTTATTGTATTTTATTTTTTTATTATAACAGAAATAACACCTTAATAGTGAAATATTTACATCCAAAAGAAACATTTTTAAAATACAATTTAGAAAAATAAATCAATTTTAGCACATATAATAAAAGTCACTATTGTACTATAAAGGCTGGTTCTCCTGATGGCTTCCACAATAGCTAACTGATATGAAAAATGCAGTGTCATTCTCATTACTGTGGCATGCTACTGAATGATGGAGCTGATGTAGCCATGCAGTACATTTTGAAAAGACTTGATTGGTGGTGAATGATGTAAATATACATGATACTTTCATACTAGTCAATAAATACTTAATTTTTCTACAAGCAATCATGATAAGAGCTGAGCTCAACTCAACTCATAAACACACCCTTTATCCAACAATGTGACATCACGATGGCTACTACACATTGCAGTTTTTCTGCTTACTGTCATAGATCCAGTTGTAGTTAGAACAAGCCTTAAGTAAACAATTATATTTTATACAATGATGTTAGATAATAAAAACTTACCTCTTTCATAGCTTTTATCTGCTGCTGCTGTTGTGACAATGAATCTTGGACATTTAATAATGAATTTTTCAGACTAGAAAGTGATTCATTTAATTCTGCTAATTGTGTCTCAATATTTGCTAATTTGTTCTCTTTTGGAGTTACTACAAACAGTTTAGGTTCAATAAAATTCTGTAATATGTGAATATAGTCTTACATTTTGTTCTTAAAAACAAACAAAAGATGGTATTATTAAATTAAACATATAGTTTGTATTATTCTTACCTTATATAATTTATAAGCACCATAAAAGGTAATTCCTACTATAACTATTGAAGACCAAACATCTTTTAATTTTGTCCAACTGGAAGAAACTGGAGAATCTATATAAAGTAGTTTTAATATATTCCAAAACCAGTTTATAATATTTTTGTTTATAGAATAGAAATGTTAAAAAGATGTAATTAAAATGCTTTATTCCTATGAAAAATACAGAAACAATCTCCTAACATGCTTATTTCATGTAGCTTATCTGCAGGGAGTGGGGGGGGGAGAAATCATAAATTAACAAATCTGAAAATTACATATAATTTTAAAATAGATTTAGTCATTATGAAATTATAGTAAAACATGCTTTTATTACAAGATAAGAACTACTTTATGTTAATATGAACATTAAAAATGCTTACTTCAGGAAGCCAAATCTTTAATTGAATAATAATAAATGTTTTTATCCTTCAGCTTAGCCAGGACACCTTCAGTTTACAGTTCATATAAATTGAATATAAGCTAAAATTGTCCTAGATCAGGATAAAAATTATTATTATTCAATTAAAGATTTCACTTTCTGAAGTAAGCCTTTATAATATTCATAAAAGATAAAAAGTTTCTTGCATAGAAATTTTATGTAAATTTATTAAAATCAAATTAATTCTGTATTTATTCACAATGTTGATGTTTTATTAATATTTTTGATCATTTAGTTATTATTATTTAGTTTCCATGGCAATAGTCTTCTGATTAAATGCATTCTAAAGGTAGACAGAGTTCTGAAATTTATGATTTTATGATTCATTTTCATGTTCCAACCCTATGTTATAACATCACTAATACTATTATGATAAATAGGTCATTTTCACTTTCCTGGCTACTATTCACAAGTTTCCAGAATGTTTTTTTCTGAATTTTGCCACACAAGAATGTATGTCTTGGCAGCCATTAAGATATTGCTAATCATTAGTGTAGGTCGGCAATTTTTAGTTTTTCATTGGCATAGCCTTACAAAATCAGTTCAGGTGAATACTGTGCAGTGAAGGCCAGTGTGTTCTTTATAAGTGGCTTGAAGCTGTATGCAGTATACATGAAAACATGATTCATTAAGATTACCCATATATTCAACCATTCCACTTCCACATGATAAAAATTTAAGAAGAGAATTGGTAATCAGCCATGCATTTACAATAACTTTGCCATCATAAGACACACAAGTCCGTAGAGAATCATTACTTGCAAATAAGACAAATGTAGAGCCATCACAAATCCTAAGGACACAAATGTTTTGTGACAATTTATTAATAAATTCAAATTTCACCTGCTTTACCACTTGAAAAATAATTATAAGTGCCAAGACTCCTATAATTAAGTATTTATTCATAATCATAGGCTTTACTTCTAATAAGTTATTAAAATATAGCTGGATACTCCATAAGTGGCATTCTCTTGTGTCATTATTCCATGCTTTTATAGAACTAATTGATAAAAATAAATTAAAAAATGCAAGTTTGTAGAAGAAACTATGCAAAATTCCAAAAATTTTACATTAGACTTAATTCTACGATATTCTGTAAATATTTTGGACTACTTTATTAATTAAACAAAGATATAAATATTTCCTGACAGATAACAACAGTGGAATATTAGTAAAATTACAGAAATAAATTTTGCCAATTATTTTATAGAAGGAAAAAAATAAAAAAACAGGATTCAGGTCTCCTTAATTTTAATTTATATTTTTATCCGACTTAAAAAATATTTCCCCACTATGCATGTATTATGCTTTTTTTCTTTACTTTAGAAAAAATTTAAACTTGCATAAAAACAATTGAAAATACTCTTTATAAGTTAAAATATAAAAACCCTTACAATTACTAACAAAATGGGCATTATGAACAAATTTGTATTAGTAATTTCAAAATCAATTATATTCTCAATTGCATAGTTGCAGTATCTTGGCAGCATGACAGTAATGCTACAGTACAAGAAAATACATGAATCTTTTCTGGAAACTTGTGGATATATAACAGAGAGAAAATATGAAAATTGGACAAAAGAGAACACCCAGGAGTCATCATAATAGAGGCTTAATAACTCCTGTGCCTTTTGTTGAAAATGTCTGAAATTTTGCAGAGAAGTTTGTGTATTAGGGAGATTGATGCTATTAAATTTTAGTGGTTAAAGATCAAGGGGGTGGGGAGACAGAGAAAAGGTCAAGTGTCTCTTGAGTAGAATCAGACGTAATGAAGATTTTACTCATTATCAGCATTTACAATTTTTTTATAAAACTCTTCTCTACCCTCAAAATTAAGCTTTTTGCCATTTTATATTAATTAATTATATAAAATGTTTTTTAATAAAATATCATCACAGATGGTACCACCATAATTTTAAATATTGTTGCTGGGAAAGTTATGCAACTTATTGCTGGATTTTTATTCATGGAATTAAAGGTAAATAAAGAAAAAGATGAGTTGGATGGACTTGAAAAAATGTTTAATACTGTACTGTAAATAAAATTGACCTCTTTATCGTAACAGCATTAGAAAAGTTATATTATGATTTTATGAAATTTAAACAACTGCTTTTCCATTTAACAGTTGGCAGTAATCAAACAAAAATATGAGTTTAAAAACATAGTAATTTACAAAATATATAAAAATTTAATTAAAATCAATTTTAATGTTGACAGTTTATTTATGTAATTTGTATTTGTTTTTTCTTTTGCTTTGTTGTATTATTTTAGAAAGCCTAAAAAATGACAAGATGTCAATGGGATGCTCTTTTGAAACAAAACTTTGTATTGTACTGTATTTTATGGTTTTTTCACCATCTCTGAAAGTAAGCTGAGAAATTTAAAAATGTCAGGAGACTGTTTTTATATTAGCCATTCTGTACTACTATTTTTGATATTCTATAAAATTAATTAACATCTTTTAACATAATTCACTTACTTAAATTTGATATATTACTATCTTGTGGAACTAATTGTAAGTCTTTAGGTATGTTAGCTCTTTCTATTGCATTATCTATTTCTTCATTTGTTAGACCTACATAATTGAAAATTAATATATTAAACAAGCAATCCCATTATATAAAATAATTATAGCTATTTCTAAAGTACAATAAACAATTAGCAAATCTAATATAATTAATTTTCTACATTTGTAATATACTCATTAATATGACTATAATATTATATCATAATCACTGAACATATATACTGTACTTTCTTACTTAGATGGTGGGATGGCCAAGATACTAAGGTGTCAGCTGCTTTGAGAACCTGGGATTGAATCCCAGAAAGATTACAGGGCAGTCTGTCCCAAATATGTTTGATCACACTTCATCCTCCAGGTGGTTTCATTTGGAGGTAGCTGAACCCACAACAGTTATGAAAAAGATTCTCTTAGGATCATGGTCTGTAAACTGTAGCCTGCCCTGAATCAGATACACATCTGCCATAGAGAAGAAGGTAAGTGGGGCAAACCCAAGCACACAGAAAGACATTGCAAAGAAAGAAGAAACCAGGATCAACAATTGATTCCATAATTTACAAAAATCTATGGCTACAAAAAAGATATAGATCCTGAGTTTACAGCTCATCCCCAGCCAAATTGCAGAGAGAAAGAACTATTGTAGAAAACTATATGAAAAGTGCCTGGCAGCTGAGGGATGGAAGTTTGACATAACTCTCAACAAAGCAAGGGTATACCTGTCTGAAATGAACAAACTTTAAATGATATACTATAACCCAAAGGATCAGAAACAGTTTTCTTCTAGGCCCTAGAAGAAAACTGTTTCTGATTCTGTTTGTTCCTCATAGTATTCATGAGACCCTAGAATCTAGGGTCTCATGAATACTACAAGGAAAGTTTCAGCAAAAGCTTTATGATAATTTCAAGTTTCTGCTATAATGGCAAACTGTGAAAAGTTTGTTTAAAGGTCAAAGTCAACTCTAGTTACTATCAAAGTAAAGTATGGAGCTCATGTTTAAGCATGAAATTCTGTTGCTGTATGGTATGGAAGATGCTGAACATAGAGATCTATCAGTACAAAACATTGAGTGATACTTCACATTCATCCCTAGCATTTCTGAAAACGATGGAAGAAGAAACTGGTGTAAAGTCAATATTCTTTTCCAACATACATGCTAAATCCTTCAATGCAACTTGAGCTCATGGATTTCTCTCCATGAGCTACTAAAAAAAGGCTCTTGGAAATTTCAACCCAAAACATTGAATAGATTATGCAAAGTATGCAATGATGAATGGGAGAAATCAGTGGCATGCCGTCCTTGGAAGTGGTGGAAGCGCTTCCAAGGATGGCATTGTATTTTAGAGAATGCAAGGACTTCCCTTGTATTTTCTAAAATATAAATACATATTGCGTGATTATTTTCATATTTTAACATACTTTGAATTAATTAAAATTAATATTTTATTACAACCACATTATGTATCTTATTACAAATTTCTATACTATATGTGAAAAAACTATAAGATTGCTATTGTATATTCGAATATCAGTGGCGAATGGAAGCGCTGTATTGTAAATACGAGACAGCTTCCAAGCAGCCAGATTATATACATTCGCACATGTGCTTTACAGAGTACCAACCTCACCCGGTTTTGCTGGTGGAAGCTACACACCAAAATATTGTATAATGCTTCCAATGATTCTATCCAGGACTGGTTCTGGGCAGTTAGCCGCCTGCTTGCTAGATATTTAGTCACCCTCACCCGATTATGTGAATCATGAGTAGATTTATAACTTAACCCAACCGATAGGAATTTACTGGTATGTTTTTATGATAGTTCTGCATAGTTGACAGAAGTTTAAAAAATCCATTAAAATATTTGATATATTTATTCTGTTTTTATTCTGCTCTCCCATCTTGTATTACTTACGGATTTCATTGTTAAACCAGTGATATTTTGATTTTGTATGTCCCATCTATAAGGGGATGTAGAAAAAACATGTACAATGTTAAAAAATTAACTGTTAATTTGGTAGCATCATTTAAAACTAAATGTAGGCTAATGAATGAGATGCACAAGTTACAAAAAAGCTCTAGACTTTATATTACTTAAATTTACAATTTATGTATCCATTGTCATAAAAATTTGTCATTCCACTTCTTTCCCAAGACTACAAATATTCAATTTCAAAGTAACCGGTTTCAACTTATTTCTACTTAAGTAGTAGTTAAATAATTAAGAGATTAGGGATTTAGGAGCATAAATAAAACCCTGCTGAAAGAGCCGGAATGTTACTTTAAAGCTTAACCGAAACAATCTCTAGCCGAATATAGTGGGGACTGATTTCTTCGTAACATTAGATGTAATAAAGACAGAAATTTTTCCTGTTCAATCAGATTGACCGAAAAGCAGTGGTGTGCCATCATTAGAAGCGTTGGAAGCGCAGCTTCTCTCATATTCTCTAAAAAATAAATAAATATTAATTTTAATTATAAGAAAATAATCGCACAATATTTTATTATAACCGCATTATGTATCTTATTACAAATTTCTATACTACACGTGGAAAAAAAATTGCTATTGTATATTAGAATATTAGTGGCGGAGTGGAATCTCCTGTATTTTCAGATTACAAAAAGCCAGATTTGCGCATGCGCTTTACAGAGCACCAACCTCACCCGGTTTAGCCGGTGGAAGCCTACGACCTTGGGTGAAAGCTGCACACATATAAAGATTCCAATTCTATCAAGGACCGGTTCTGGGCTGTTAGCCGCCTGCCCACTAGATATTTCGATTACGTGAATAACGAGTAGATTTATAACTTAACCCAACCGATAAGAATTTACTGGTATGTTTTTACGATAGTTCTGTATAGTTGACAGGAGTTTAAAAAATCCATTAAAATATTTGATATATTTATTCCGCTCTCCGATTTTATATTACTCACGGATTTCAATGTTAAACCAGTGATATTACGATTTCGTATATCCCATCTTTAAGGGGATGTAGAAAAAAACGTGTACAATTCTTGTATAATGTTAAAAAATTAACTGTTACTTTGGTAGCATCATTTACAACTAAATTTAATGAATGAGAGAGATGCACGAGGTACAGAAAAAGCTCTAGAATTTATTTTCCTTAAATTTACGATTTATGTATCCGTTTGTCATAAAAATTTGTCTTTCCACTTTTTTCCCGAGACTACAAATATTCGAGTACAAAGTAACCGGTTTCGACTTATTTCTACTTAAGAAGTAGTTAAATAATTAAGCGATTAGGGAATTGGGGACATAAACAAAACCCTGACGAAAGAGCCGGAATATTACTTAAACAAAAGCTTAACCGAACCAATCTATAGCCGAGTACAGTGGGGACTGATTTCTTCGAAATACTGTATTAGATGTAATAAAGACAGAAATTTTTCCAGTTCGACGAGAGTGACCGAAAAGTTGTAAATTTTGGAAATTTCCGTGGACAACACCTGGTCCTAAAACGAATTAGTTAGAAAACAAACGACGGACAATCTATTAAGTTTAACATATTTAGACTTTTACAGCTATGGTGAGAAACGTTTAAAATTTACAAGAACCCTGTCGCGTCTTTTGAGGTATATTAGTGATGCGACAAAAGAAACATTTGACATTGCCAAATCCCGAGGGTATCGGCACCCTCGGGATTTGGCAGCCCGCGTGCATGTACAGTACACACCGCACACCTAGCAGGACCGTCTCTGATTCCACTCGTAGGGAGCTATTTGACTAAGTGGTTAAGATTTAAAGAGTAAAGAATATTTTATGTTATTTTCATGTACGTTTCATTACAAAGTTATATTTAATTATAATTTTCTTTAAAAGTATATTCATACAATTGAAGAATGTTTTGTACCAGGTATGTATATCCACCACACATTTTATTTCACCAAGTAAGTTTTTATAATTTTATTTTTAATTTTAGCCCTTATATCGTGGCTAGCGATTCGGAATGTAATTGCGATATTGAAAATTTATTTTAAAAAAGTTTTGGCTCGAGATCATATAATGAAAAAGAAAACATTATTAAAAGAGAAAGGCCAATGCCTAAGTTAAATATAAACGCTTCAATAAAAAAATTTGTTCGACATTTTCACGATAAAATGGCTCTGTAAATGCATAAAAATGCAAAAATTGTTTTGTTGGCTTGCCTACTATTTTCAAATGAAATTAGTGTGTGGAATAAGAATGGCTTTGACAATTTAGCTGGCAAAAGACACGAAAAATCGTCGATTCTTTCGTATTTGAAGCAATTTGGAAATCGAAGCGGAATAGAATTTAACATTAGTAAATAATATAAAATAAATATTGAAAATTGTAACGAGATAATTATGGGTAATAGATATATTATATCTAAATAAATAGATGTTATATGTTTTTATCAAAGCAAGAATTGGCATTTAGAGGGCATATGGAATATATTGGATCTAATAACAGAGGTAATTATAATGAACTTGTTTATTAAGTACGTCAGATAAATAATCTATTAAAAATACATTTAAAGAAAGAATTAACTGATTGCCCCTGGATGTCGGCTTCTTATAGAAACACAGCTTCCCTATCACCAAATGTCACGGCACGGCCCTGCCGAAAAGTTGTAAAGTTTGGAAATTTCTGAGGACACCTGGTCCTAAAATGAATTAGTTAGAAACAAATAACAGACAATCTACTTAGTATTGAGTTTAACATATTTAGATTTTTATAGCTATGGTGAGAAACGTTTAAAATCTACAACAACCCTGTCGCAACCTTTGAGATATATTAGTGATGCAACAAAAGAGGATTTGACATTAACCAGTATCAGCACCCTCAGGATTTGGCATGCATGCACTGCACACCTACCAAGATCGTCTCTGATTCCATCCATGAGCCACTCGTAGGGAGCAATTTTAACTAAGTGCACTGTTTTAATATTTAAAAAGTAAAGAATATTTTATGTTATTTTTATGTACATTTCTTTACAAAGCTATATTTAATTATAATTTTCTTTAAAAGTATATTCATACAATTGAATATTTTGCACCACGTATGTATAATTGTATATCCATCACACATTTTATTTTATCAAGTTTTAATATTTTCATTTTTAATTTTAGACCTTATATTGTGGCTAGCGATTTAGAATGTAATTGTGATATTGAAAATTTATTTTAAAAAGTTTTGGCTCAAGACCATATAATGAAAAAGAAAACATTATTAAACGAGAAAGACCAATGCCTAAATTAAATATAAATATGTCAACAAAAAAATTTGTTTGACATTTTTACGATAAAATTTATGAAGACATAAAGGGAACGTTCGTAAAGTGAAACGAGTTAAACGCGCTAGTAATGAATCATTCTAAAAGTAGTAGTCTCGCTCAGTGCACATGCTCTGCGGTGATGACGTTTCGAATGAAGTTCATGAAGGAAAAGTTAGTTCACTTCATTAAGAAAATGGTGGCTGACGATATTGATGCTTCTAAATCTACTCGAGTGTTTAGACTGTGAATTAAAAGGTGAAATGATAGAAATAACTGTCCACCCGAAGCAATCTAAGAAAAATATTTCGGTTAAGGCTGCACTAGCAACATTCATATCTTCGATTTTAGAAACAGCCATTTAGTCATAAACAAATCGTTCGAAAAGTCTAACAAAATAAGAATAACGACGTTATTCTCATTTAACTTGTTTGACTTTACAAACTACCCAAAATGGCTTTGTGGATGCATAACAATGCAAAAATTTTTTTGTTGGCCTTGCCTACTATTTTCAAATGAAATTACTGTTTGGAATAAGAATGGCTTTGAAGATTTAAATAATTTGATTTACTCAAATTATTTAAATCTTCAAAAGGGCTGGCTAAAGACACGAAAATCTTAAATGTCACATCGATGATTCTTTCATAAAATTGAAGCAATTTGAAAATCAAAGCAGAATAGAATTTATTAGTAGTAAACAATATAAAATAAATACTGTATTGAAAATTATAACAAGATAATTACGACTAATAGATATACAGTCTGTAAAGAAATTATAAACTCAAGTGAAATTTCTCTGTGTTTTAATTTCTTTTCATCCATAGTTCATTGTTGCTATATCTAATGATTTTATTTAGTGTTACGAATTTATAATGAAATAAACAAGTCTTTGTATTGTATCATTTTAATAAACAATCAAAAATTTTAATTGTTACAATTTTTTGCTGTAAACAATTTATAAACTCAAGGGTGATTTAGTACGTTTTTAATACTTTGTGGACCCTCCCTTGTTTTCAATTACCTCCACAACTCGTTTAGGCATTGAATCAACCAGGTTTTGAATGTCACTTTGTTTAATTTTGTCCCAGGCATTATACAATGCAACTTTAAGTTCATCGGATGTGTTGTATTGTTTTCCACGGCGATAAACTAATGACACAAGTTGACTCCAAAGGTTTTCAATGGGATTAAGGTCTGGACTATGTGTTGGCCAAACCATAACTTCAATTTTTTCGTGAAAACCACTTTGTAGTACTGGCTGACTTGTGAACAGATGCATTGTCCTGTTGATAGATCCAGTCTTGACCGCCAATGAGAGGACCAAATGGGATTAGATGTTCATATAAGATAGCTTGGTACATCTCAGAATTCATTCGCCCATTAATAAATGCCAAATTGTTTTTCCTTCATATCCGATTGCTGCCCAGATCATTACTGAACCTCCACCTTGTTGTCTACTGAATTTGACCCTGGGATTTTTTCTTGTATCATGCCAATAATATGCTTGGCCATCCGGGCCATCCAGGTTAAACTTTTTCTCATCTGAGAAAACTATTTTTATCCATTCAGTTGTCCAATTAACATGATCTTTTGCCCATTGCAGCCTTGTTGACCGATGTAACTCTGTAGCTTTGGTTTGGACTTCAATTTCCTAAAGTTTATTGTTTTATTCTTTCTCAAGCTTTTCTACACAGTTTTGTGGGACACTGGAGTTGGTAAAACTGCAGCTATCTCACGAGTAGACAATGATTCATTTGTTGCAAGACTAGCAATGCGGCAATGGTCATGAGGCTGCAGACTTGGTTTTCGTCCTGTACGTTTAATTTTGTTATAATTGTCACCCTTTTTTAGTACATTTTGTACTGCAGTTTGAGATCTACCAAGTTTTGAAGCAATTTTTCGAGTTGGCCATCCTTTTCCCTTAAAGAAATAGATTTTTCATATTTCACTTTCAGTTAGGGTTATTCCCCTTGGCATTTTTGTCACTTTTTTAGTTTGAATTCTCAGACTCACCCAAAATGTTACACATACTAATTTACATTACTATTACAGTTGAATGGATTGTTCCATTCAACTGTAATAATCAGTTTTCACCCTTGAGTTTATAAATTGTTTACAACAAAAAATTGTAACAATTAAAATTTTTGATTGTTTATTAAAATGATACAATACAAAGACTTGTTTATTTCATTATAAATTCGTAACACTAATTAAAATCATTAGATATAGCAACAACAAACTGTGGATGAAAAGAAATTAAAACACAGAGAAATTTCACTTGAGTTTATAATTTCTTTACAGACTGTAATATGTTTGTTCTCAAAGCAAGAATTGGCATTTAGAGGACATAGGAAATCTATTGAATGTAATAAAAGACGTAATTATATTGAACTTGTTTATTTATTAAGTACATCAGATAATCTATTAAAAATACATTTAAAGAAGTGTATGGTTTTTACTGGCTTATCAAACAAACAAATATGAATGGACCCTGATGCGCAATTAACTGATTGCCCCTGTAAGTCAGCTTCTTACAGAAACACAGCGTTCCTGTCATCAAATGTCATGGCACGCCACTGTAAGAAACAGAACCAAAATTCTCCAGAAAGAATCCTTTTGCAGTGAAAAATTTAATCATGCAATTGCCAGAAACCAGGGGAAACAGTGTGTGACAGATGGTGGAGGAAGGAGGTTTTCCTGAGTAACTAATAGCTATTAAAGTTTCCATAAGGCTAAAACAACCTTCTGTATTAGTGTACAATAAATATGTTGTAGATTAAAAATTATTTATTTATTATAATAATCAAGTTTATCTACCATAAATCTGAATTTAATAATGGCAATGTTTTCAAAATATAGTATAAGAAAATTAATACTCTTTGTAAAATTTCATTGTTTATTTTTATTCAAATAATTTATAACTATATCATCATATTTCAATAAGCAATGCAAATTATTTGCAGTGATTTAATAGATTAAAAAGTATTTCATCAAAAGATACATTTTATAAATTCAAACATTTTTAAAATTTTTGATTTGAATTGGTTTGATGGATATGGCAATGTAACACATGGGCAATCTGCCAAGAAAGGATTTCTTCTGGGAGGACTTTCTGTGAGAAACTGGTCATTACTTAGGGGCTAGATATGTGAAGACAACTGGGAAAATTCCACATGGCCAACAAGTTGGTTAGGTGCAAACTAACTATCAGTGTCTGGCAGTTTTTATGCATTTGGCAACTTTTATATGGCTCACCATCCATATAAAAATATTAAAACATTGTAATTCTTCAAATTATTAAAATTCTTCCAATGTTTTAACTTATCCAAAACACAGTTTTGAGCATTAAGAGGTTAAAAAAAATTAAAATAATTTTGATTCTCATGCAATACTTTTCGTGTTAAATTTTGAATTGTACATTGAAACAATTACAGTTTTTTCTAGTGATGGAAATGATGGATTGAGAAAATTTAAAGAAGAAAATGTTGTAGGTGAAAGAAAACAATCAAAGATATAACAAGAGTTGTTATTTTTGCATGATATTCCTGAAGATGACTTATATAAAGCTTAAAATAATTTGAAACTTCAATTTTTGTTTGATCTGGTAACTCTAAATAAAGCATTTTGAATTAAATCTTAATTTCTGTTCTTTTAACTTGTAAAAAGTTGTTCTGATTTTTTGTATTAAAAAATTTATATACATTCTATTCTAATAATGTAAATAAGTGATTTTATTAAATATTAGTTAATAGTTTTGTAAACTGAAGATGATCAGAAAAATGTTACCTTCAATAAACTTAACTACTTATTTAATAAAAAGTAAAATACATCTGGATATGAGTCCAATTTTGCTTGCCATGTCCAATCACCAGGAACAACTATTTCCAATGCAGAGACAACCTTTTCTACAAAGAAATATTATATTTTTAATTGTGTTGGGATTGTCACCTGTGGACGTTTTAAATGGTTTTACATATTTGTGCAGAGGTATAGCCTCTAAAGAAAGGTTGTCTCTGCAATGGAAATAGTTGTTCCTGGTGATTGGACATGGCAAGCAAAATTGGACTCGTATCCAGATGTATTTTACTTTTTATTAAATAGTAATTCTGCCAGCCCTTTTCTACAAAGATTAACTACTTATATTAATGATCAAAATGATGCCTATATTGCAGGCTAACATAATAAATGGTCTTCCAAAATGAACACTTCCATTTAATAAGTTAAATGGAAGTGTTCAGTTAATTCTGAAGTATTATTTCAGTATTATCAGTTCAATTAATTATGAAGTATTATCTGAGAAGTATGCAATTTATGCCTATTGATAAAGTAATTGTCTGAGTTTCATCTCTCATCTGAATTCAAATGTCTTGTCATCTACTACCTCTAGAAAGTGTCATAAATGAATATTTCTTTGTAGAAAAAAGCTGGCAGAATTACAATTTAATAAAAAGTAGAATACCTTGTAAAGTACTATTTTTAACTTATCGCTCTACAACGAATTTCGTTCTGGAAAGAGTCAGTACCTAACAGGTACTTTACGCGGGTTCACGTTTGTTAGTTTGCCAGGCCTGGACTTTTCGCGTGCACCAAAATAAATTAAAGACAAGTTAGTCAAAATCGATAAAAGTATTTAATAAAGATCTAGGAATAACTATTTACAATATTTATAACAAACAACAAATTTATTCAATCAAATAAAATCCAAAGTCAACCTGACAAAATTCAATCTTATTCTAACTTAGAACTATTCCCCTTGGAATTCCGACAAAATCAATCCTTAACTTAAGGTACAGAAATTCTTACAACTACAAATCCTAACCGTCACCTCTGTCGTCTTCACTTGAGCTACGCTATTTATAGTCTGAGGTAACGTCACAGTTTCTAAGTGAGACACTCCCCTCATTTACATACTTACACGTAACATTCACTTTTTTCTTACTTATCTGGTAGCTTAATTCCCGACAATACTTTGTTAACCTTTTACAGTTTTTTCTTGAACAATTATCGGGATGTTTTCTTTAAGGTTTAACAAGTCCCTAAAAGTCTGTAGGGTCTTTCCCCCCTTTTCAGTGCGGGCTTACTATCTGCTGCTTGGGCGTGCACGTGAGTGCAATTGCTAGCTATGATGCTTTCGCTGCGTCATCGGTGAGTTGGTTTTATCTTCTCTTTTTAACTTTCTAAGGTGATGGGTGAGGAAACCTTCGTTCTAACTAAACATAAGCCCCAAACAAAATATAATAAAAGCAAAATTAAAGTAAAATAAAAATAACGCTCGGACTTGGTTCCTTACACCATCTGGATACCAGTCCAATTTTTCTTGCCACATCCAATCACTAGGAACAACTATTTCCATTGCAGAGACAACCTTTCTTTAGAGGCTATGCCTCTGCACATTTTAAACTCCTGAGGACATTTTAAACTGTTTTACATATTTGTGCAGAGGCATAGCCTCTAAAGAAAGGTTGTCTCTGCAATGGAAATAGTTGTTCCTGGTGATTGGACATGGCAAGCAAACTTGGACTCGTATCCAGATGCATTTTACTATTTATTAAATAAAAGAATATNGTGGACATTTTAAACTGTTTTACATATTTGTGCAGAGGCATAGCCTCTAAAGAAAGGTTGTCTCTGCAATGGAAATAGTTGTTCCTGGTGATTGGACATGGCAAGAAAAATTGGACTCGTATCCAGATGCATTTTACTATTTATTAAATAAATGAATATGTTAACTTACAACAGAAAAGGTGCTTTGTGTTCTGCAGTTTGCAAAGTTAGAATCACTCATCTTTGTGCAACAAGAGTAATTGCAGGAGCTGCAGAATTTATATACAGTAATACCCGAGTTTTCATTGATTTTTTTTTGCAAAAAATTTGTCTTGGTATTTATTTGTCGGTATGCCCCATATTTCGTTGGCATGCCCACGTGACCTCACTGCTAATTTTGCAAAAACATAAGGCAACCCACGCGCTTTCCTACTCAGTATGATGATCTTTCTCATTATGCGAGCATTACCTCATGCCTCTAGCCAAACAATTCCATTGCTTTCATTTCCTTTTACCTACATCACGGGACCAAAGAAAGCCAGCAGCCCTTCAAATGCCATGTTAAATGCTATGTAAAATGTTCATTTATTCTTTACATTAGTTTTTTTTAATATTCATTTTATATTAATTTCTTATTGTTTTCAGTATTAAACACAATATTTATTCTCTATTAAATGTGTTTTTGGTATGTATTTTGGAGTGTATAGAACAAATTAATTGGATTTACATTGATTCATATGGAAATAATTGCCTTGGTTTTTGTCAGTTTAGGATTTTGCCAATTGTTTTCAGATGATTATCGACAAAAATTGAGGTATCACCATATATCAACATCCTGAAGCCTGATATATTGATACTAATCCAAACTCTCACCATAATTAATTGGGCTATTATTATACTATAATTAATAATTAGTTTCTAGCATGATAATAGCCTGATTAATTTTGGCAAGAGTTTGGATTAGCTGTAGAATTGTGGCTGCTGTAAAAGGAGTAATAACAGATATGCTGTAATGAGCATAGGAAGAATTTGAGTATCTGATGGACATCACGACCTCGAGTGCGCCATCCACTTCTCTCGTTCCAATCACCCTGCTATCTGCTATCCCTAATAAATTAAAACTTCTTCCAGCCTGAGCATACCGATTTAACAGTCTATACTGATGGGTCTAAATGTAACAATAATGTTGGTAGCGGTTTTGTCGCCTACCTAAACAACACCGAAATTGCGTCTGAGCGGTACAGACTTGGTGCAGACTGTACCGTCTTTCAGGCGGAAATGTACGCGATAAGCATGGCCGTGGCTTGGACTGCCTCGAACTATGATTCCCAGACTGTTACTATCATCACCGACAGCGAGTCCTCTATTGCAGCCTTAAAAAACCATTGTGACCACCCCATCTCCACCAGCATCCATAGTGACATCAACAAATCCAGCAACATTTACTCCATCTACTGGACTCGTGCCCACCAGGGCACTCTTGGTAACGAGAGGGCCGATGAACTCGCAAAGAGCGCCTGTGAAGACAACAACCTTCCAATTGTCTACAGCAAGATCAATATTAAAACTATAAAAAACATCATTCGCAACGACCTCCTCGATCTTTGGCAGGAGGACTGGGACAGACAAAATCATCCCATCACCCATCAACTCATTCCTAACATCAAGACCTTCCTTGCTATCCCCTGGTATAGACCGACCCAACGTACCAGCCAATTTCTTACCAATCACGGACGCTTCTATTCCTACCTGGCTAGATTTGTTAACTCTCCAACCTTCAGCTGTTCCCTTTGCGATGTCGAAGACGGCTGCCTTCACTATCTACTCACCTGCCCAATGCTTGAGCTTGAGAGACACCTTCTTCGCACCTCCATGGAGACACATGGTTATCACTGGCCTGAAAACCTCCACGGAATTATGAACAATAGTGACACCTATGCTGCACTACTTCACCTCATTGACATGTACTTTAAAAGGACTACTGTTGCTGCTTTCAACTGAAACCTCACTTACTGTGTTCTGTGCNGATGAAATCTCTATTGAGATGACCCTGAAAATTGCACTCTGGCTAATTAAAAAATGCCACCAATCCATACTGATCCAAGATAAAGCAGAACTGTTGAAAAAATAGACTGTGATGTTCCAATGTGATATCTATGGTATTGGTTCATCAAATGTTTATGATATAAAGATGCAAAAGAGTACTAATGTCTTAATGTACAAGTACAGTACTGTATTTTATTTATTTGCTTATTTAATTTACATTTAATATTTATTTAAGTTTTTAGCAGTCCCTGGTATACTTTAGACCAGTGCTCCAAATCTTTTCTCATGCACAGCATATTTAGATACTTCCCAGAATTCCATGGCACACCACAAATAAAAATATGCAAAAAAATATAGGAGTTACAAGTACATACAAAAAAATAAAAAAATACTGATTTACTGTTTTTTTACTTGTGATAATATAAAAATATTTGAAATTAGTTTCTAATTAATTTTCTTATTCAATTTTATTTCTTAACAATCCAGACACCAACCTGTACAAAGTATCACATAGTCCTATTGGGTTGTTCGAAAAGAAATTTCGTTTTTTATTACTAGAGGAATTAAATGTATTTTTACCAGCCAATTTCATTTTAAACCACATTTTCATTATACATTTTGACAGCTGACATTTAAAGGCTTATTTGTAAAAAATTTTGTTTGATTCTGTACAATTTTTTTTTTCAGTGTCCCATCAAATATGGAAAATCAAAAGCATCATTTTCGGCATATTTTAATCTTCCAAAAGGAATGTTTTCTTAACCCCTTCTGGGTTCTTCTTCAGGTAAATCAGCTGGATTGAACATGAATACAAAAAAATTTGAAAAAATCTGAACGCTGTTGAGTTTGAATTGTTTGGTTCGTTTGTGTATTCCGTCACATGACATGTTTGGAAGTGCTCGAACTTAACGATCAAAAACACAAGAGAAGGTTATGCCAAAATACATAACATACGTGATAATGAGATAAATAAAGTTTGGTAACTCGTCAGAAACTGTTACAGCTTAGATGGGATGTGCTATCACACCAACCATATTCGCCCGATCAGGCACCCTCAGATTATTACTTGTTCCGATCTTTACAAAATTTTTTAAACTGCAAGACGTTTACTTGAAATGAAAATGTCAAAAATTACTTAGATCCATTTTTTTGTAAGCAAACATCAAAACTTTTATAAACGTGGAATCATGCTACTAACAAAAACAATGGCAACAGGTATTTGACCAAAATGGTCGATATATAATTCAATAAAATATTTATTTATTATAAAAATATTATGTTTTTTTGCCATGGAAAAAAACGAAATTACTTTCTGAACAACCCAATGCATTAAATCTCTTAAACATACCTTTTTTCAATAAAAATGCTCTTTTCTGAGAAAGTGGACTAGATCTCACTTTTGAATTTCTTAAAAAATGAACAGCAGTATTTACCTGTAAAATTATAAAATTGTCTTATTTAACATCATTTAGATTCAAGAAAAAAAAACTGTAAAGAAAGAATAAAAAAATATAAATTAAAAACAAGTCTTTCAGATAAGATGGCACAAGGAACATTCATAACTTCAATTTTAGAAACACAAACATTTTTTTTTATTCTAAAACATTTATGAAAATCAATAAAATATTCTTTATCATACCAAATTTTCTCTTAATACTGGTACTGTCTCTGATATATTGTTGTTCTCACTGGCATTTGTCTGAAATATATAATTATTATTATTAGAAACCATGTATCATCAATAATATTTCATACTCCTATATATAATTCATAATAAATTAAACAAAATATTCCCTATTAACTATTCTGCCATAATTAACAAACACATATATAACAGATACAGAATAAACAAGCAATTTTTAAAAATTTGATGTTTCATTTGCAAGAAAAAAGTTAATCTTTGTAAGCAATCAGTGAAGACATATCATTACAGTGTATCAAAGTTAGTGCTGAAAGTGGCCAAATTTTATAAAAATATTAACAAATCTTATACATTAATAGTGATTTTAGTGAAATGGGCTATCTGTTCTGTACTTAAAAATTTATAATAGTGTATTCTGCCAGATAATTTCATCCAATAAAGTTATTTATATTCATTTAATCTTCTATTAAGTACCTTACTTAAAATTGTTCTCTTCTTTCAGGTAAATTGATTGAATAGACCCTGATTTAAAGAAAAACAGAAAATGTTAACTGTTAACAAACTGATAAACAATGAAAGGACTTTCTTTCCATAATATACTATTCATTTACAGTCTTTTTGACTCCTTGAAAGTCACAATATGGTATAAAATTTGCTCATTTGAAAGTATTGCAAATATTTTCATGGCCAGAATTGATGAGAGTTAATCTCCAGCAAAGAATATAGTCTCTGCTAAAAATCAACATAGATACTCCTCAAAAATAAATGCATGCACCCACATGCACATTATAGGACCAGGGGACCTATTCTGAGCTCTTCCGATAACTCAACGAGAGCGATACACGGGTCATTCGATAAGTCCCTTTAGCGAAAGGCAGTTAACGAACCTTACACAAATTGCTATTCTGAGCTCTACGTTAAGTGGGTTTCGCTAAGGGTAGTCGGTCGAGATGCGTCTGGGTTCCACGCTATCGATAGCTATTACGCTTTNTCTTTCAGGCGGAAATGTACGCGATAAGCATGGCCGTGGCTTGGACTGCCTCGAACTATGATTCCCAGACTGTTACTATCATCACCGACAGCGAGTCCTCTATTGCAGCCTTAAAAAACCATTGTGACCACCCCATCTCCACCAGCATCCATAGTGACATCAACAAATCCAGCAACATTTACTCCATCTACTGGACTCGTGCCCACCAGGGCACTCTCGGTAACGAGAGGGCCGATGAACTCGCAAAGAGCGCCTGTGAAGACAACAACCTTCCAATTGTCTACAGCAAGATCAATATTAAAACTATAAAAAACATCATTCGCAACGACCTCCTCGATCTTTGGCAGGAGGACTGGGACAGACAAAATCATCCCATCACCCATCAACTCATTCCTAACATCAAGACCTTCTTTGCTATCCCCTGGTATAGACCGACCCAACGTACCAGCCAATTTCTTACCAATCAGGGACGCTTCTATTCCTACCTGGCTAGATTTGTTAACTCTCCAACCTTCAGCTGTTCCCTTTGCGATGTCGAAGACGGCTGCCTCCACTATTTACTCACCTGCCCAATGCTTGAGCTTGAGAGACACCTTCTTCGCACCTCCATGGAGACACATGGTTATCACTGGCCTAATAACCTCCACGAAATTATGAATAATAGTGACACCTATGCTGCACTACTTCACCTCATTGACATGTACTTTAAAAGGACTACTGTTGCTGCTAAATAAAGAACTCACTTACTGTGTTCTGTGCCTTTATTGCACATCATCCTGATATTATGTATTTTTATAACTGTATTACTAACCTGAGCATCTCATATCACTTATTTTCGCATCACTGTAATGATATGTAATTATCTATGCGTATATTTTGTACAAATTATATGTATGTATAATTCTTCTTACTGCTATGTACCCATTAATTTTATTGTCTCATATTTCATACCTTTATATTTTTATATCTTTATACTTTTATATTCTCCCATTTTCCCTATTCCCTTATTATGTATTTTATCCTACTAAATGTATCGTTATTATGTAACCATCAACTCCGCTTTTCACCTGGCTATATGTATACTCAATACTCAATATTCTTTATTTAGCACTAATTGGTGCATTCTCAGCACCGTATGATACATAGCTGAGAGTTTTCCTGTACAGTTACATATTATAGTACATATTATATTACTTATATGATACATATAGTATTGCATATATATTATGATGTTACATGATGTTACATATATATTCACGTAACATTATATTTATATATATGTACAAATTTACTAAACAGAAATAAGCAGATATATTTATACATTTATACATATTTAAAATAAACAAAATAAAAGTACTTAACTTAATTAAAAACTAACTTAACCTAAATATTACAATCAGTCAGTTGTTTAGCCTGTTATTGAGTCCAGTATAACACTATTGACAACCATCGAAGTTCCTGTTTTCAAGAGATCCTGTTGTACAAAATAATTTAACGAATAGTCAGCCTTGTGCACTTTAGCAGTTCTTGCACTCAGCTGCAGATGAGATGTTACGACACATTATCTTCTAGGAATTTCTAATATTCTGCATCGTATTGACAAACATCCTTTGTCGTTTGAACAGAAATCACTTGCTTCAGCTGTCATTGTCACTTCTAGTTGCTGCCAAGTATCTCCGCTGGTATCCAATAGTATTACAGAAAACGTTTTTGCATATTGTTACTGTGATTTAAATTTTT